>NC_139349.1:100099056-100209056 GCF_055883805.1 Amblyomma maculatum | reverse complement strand
CGTCACTTAACGTTTGTCTTGGCTTGCCTGATAGCAATGTCAGTTTATACATAGCAGAAATCAAGGCACAATGGCCGCGTTTAAATTATTCAGTGCAATGTGAAATACTATCGCCGCAAAGAAAGGGAAGAGGGCCGGCATGAAGGGTTCAGTGACCGGGTCATAGGACCGGGAAACAAATAGAACTACATTTCTCAAAATTGAATTGCGCAAAGACCCAAATAAAAGAAAGAAAATAATTGGGAGAACACGCATAACCTATACGCTTTTAAAGGCATGGTACGACAGTGTCAGTGGCTTCCGTTTGCTGGATATACCTTAGCAGAAACTCGTTCGCGTCCATTCTCTTTAAAACTCACTCAGTAAACAGTAGTCTTTTATTTGTCCCGCTAGTATTCCACAAATGCTCAGTAGCATGCAGTCGCAAGACACCACATTATGTGACCGACCACCCGGCAGAGGTGCAAACGCGCCATGCATGGCATAGGGAGAGCGTGCCCACGTCTTATACCCCAGTCACACGGTCATTTTCAAAGACGATTGAGTTGATAGCCTTCGAGATTTTCAATTGCGATCGAACTCGAAGGAGTTTTGCCGCTGCTACACGGCAAAACTCGAAGGCCATTGAAACAGTTCTGGTGTTTGGCGCCAAACATTTATGGCGCCAGGGACGTTGTTTTCGGTTTTGCTTAAATAACTAAAATCTCTCTATAAATGCAAAATAAAATATAACTGTTACCTTTTTTTTTAGTAACTGCAGGTGTTTGGCTATTATTCAGACTTTTTTTTTTATGCGTTTGCATTCATACGACTGCTTTTCATTGTGTTTGTTTTTCTCGGCGGCACAGTAGTAGAGATTACATAAACAATACGCCTAAAAAAAGAGCGATGCTATTTTAAAGTTATTACGGGTATTAATATTTTACCTCGTAAATTAAAGATATAAAATAATAACGCTTGTTCACGTTTTTGTATCGTAAACGCGCTGCGCACGTGTGTGCGTGACGCTCATCGGGTCAACGCTAGCAACCTTGCGCGATGTTCGAAGGCCTTCGAGATCTCGATAGAGTTCTGAGCTGTTCCGTTGACTCGATAGACTATCGACTTAATGGCCATTGAAAACGCCCGCCCGTGTGGCAGCTTTCGAAGGCCTCCGAGGCGATAGGAAGACGGTTAGAGGGTCTCCGAAATAAATGCCCGTGTGACAGCGGTATTACTCGCGGGATCCGAGGGTCACGGAAGGCCGGATTCCGATCTCACTCTCAAAGACGAAGACGCAAGTTGGCAGCGCTCTCAGTCACGTCAGGTGATCTCGTGACGTCACACAAGCTGCCAGCCAATCAAGCATGCCATGCTACCTGCCAACTACCGCCATGCTACCTGCCAACTACCGCTCACGGTTTTTCGCTTAGTGGTTCAACGTCGACACCGCGCCAGATTTTGAAGAGAAAGGGGCCTCTAACGCTGTTGTCGCGTTAAAATCTTTCTTTCTCGACTTTCCAATCCGAAACTTTGTTTCAGTCGTGGGTGGGTTTTAAACAAACCTTGGCGTGAACTGTATTATACTGAATTAGAGTTTTTATTTTATTTTTAACCTACCCCGTTCTTTCTTCCTGTCGCTCACTTTTGATATTTTGACTACCTGTTCCGTTGCTACCCCTTTATTTCCGTCGCCCCAGTTCAGGCGCTTCAGTAATTGCTATAGCTGATCGTGGGGTTGGCAAAAACCTTTTTACTTCCTTTTATCATTTATTTTAAAATAAATCCATTCAATGCACAGCTACGTAAAGGTGTTTGCTACTTTCACACTCCATACTGTGAGCGAAGCTGGGAGCAGTGTTTGGCCAGGAAGAAAGACGCCTGCATTTCTCACAATCGGATGCATGGAGGTACTCTCCGACATCAAAACGCAATAAACAGGGATACGTTGTTTCACTTGCCTGACCATTTGCACCGCAGCGCTAACAAATGCGGTAACGTGGACCAACACACCTGTCTTTGTTCTATTTCTAACATTCCATGTCTCCACGCTGCGAAAGTGAAATTTCCCTTTTTTTTTTTTCGCATTCGTCAGGTCCTGCCCAGTTTGTCTGTGTAATTACAGGTAAGCTCGAGGAAAATTGCATGCTTCAGAAGGTTTTAAGCTCGCATTTTTCGGCACCCAGCCGAGATAAAAAAACAAAAACAAAAAAAAAAAAGTTTGTTTTGGTGTTCTTGTTTGTATTGACTGTGCAAAATGAGACGCCGATTTCAGCATATCTAGTTAATTTCTTTGAGTGTGTGTGTTTTTTTTAATCAGATTACGAAGCTACTCTATGTATTTATGACCAGCCAGCCAGCTTCACACCGTATCGCAAAAATCATCGCTTCCAAGAACAAGCGGCGGCACGCCTTTCATGTATCCGCGCTTGTTTTTAACGCAGCCGTCTCTGCGCGATGCTCGCTTTATTTTCATTTCTTTCCGCGCTCGTATCGTATACGTCCGTCATTTACGACGGCTTCCGTTGCCGCCTTGGTACGCGCCGCAAGGAGAAATCCGCTGTTCATTTTTCCCGGTCGGTCCCTGGGCATATATATAAAAATACCCCCCCCCCCCCCTTCTCCCCCACTCAGGCCTCTTCCTTATCTCTTTTTCGCCCTAATTGATCGTAAATCCGGGCAGCCAATAAAAACTGCGGCGAAGGGAAGAGAAGTAAAGTTGGAGGAGGCGGCGGGGGTGGGGATGGGGGCTTGGACGTGGAGCAAGTGTGGGTGGGTGGTGGGGAGGGCATCCGTCGCCATCTGCAAATACAAAGTAACAAACACTTAGATCGTGAGGGAAAACGACTGTTCGCAGTCCGCGCTCTAGCGGTAACGGTTCGAAGCGAGGACTACGCAGAGCAAAGGCTGGAAGGGAAATAGAGGGGTGGGCGGAGAAAATATATTGTCGCATCATCGTCTCTTAATTCTCGGATTTCGTCTTACTTTCTTGCCCTTCATATTTTTATTTCGCTGTGGTTTCAGTCGGTTCGTTCCTCTGTAGCTGTGCAGGCGTTCATGCGTACGTGTTCGTTTTTTTTTTTTTTGTTAAGAAAAGAGAGCGGAACTAAAAGAAGGAGCTCGCAGTGAAGCATTGAGCTGTCGGTAAGGGTCGAGAGATGTGCGAAGAAAAGAATAATTGAGCGGCACCGTTGCGCCGAACGAGCGTCCGAGCTGCGGAAAGACGTTGAGTGAGGGGGAAAGAGAGAGATTACGATCGTGTTCGTCCGCCGGGGCCGTTATAAGCAACATGCCATAAAAAAAAAGTAAACGTATATACAGCGAACGATAAGCCAACGGCAGCCGTGCTCTTGATGAGGTGTATATATGTGTATGCAGTGACACCGAAATGGGTCCCGTTAATGGTTCCGGGCGCGACGCGTATAGTTGCGTGCGTCGACCGACTGCCGTGTGCGAAAGGCACGATAGGCGACGACGAACGAGAATCGAAGCGACCGCGAGCTAATAAACGCGGAGGGACCGTACATATTGTCGTGTCTATATACATTTCGAGTCGCGGGGAATATAACTCGGCTGGAGCTGCGCATTCGAATCGGTCCAGTTCTTTACTCTCGCGTAGTATACCTCTTTTCGCTCAACCTGTCGCTTTAATGCGGCGGTACGCGTGCCCGTACCGGCGCCTTTATCGGCGGCCATTCGGAACGACCGTGTTGTGGTGCATATTTCGCCTTTCTGCAGTCACTGCATGGATGGGTCGGCCCTCCTTTCCGTCTGGCGCGAACGACATCCGACGATAGCGCGCTGAAACTCAACGCCTCATTTGCCTCCTGGGAGCTGCGCAGCCGTCGTCGCCTTCGCTGTCGCTTTCCGATCCTGCGCGGTGATTTTTTTTTTTTTTTTTTGCCGATATTGCGTCGTTCCGTTCCAAGAAGCTCCCACGGCCGCGAAGTATATCGACGACGACGACGATACGGCGCGCACAAAATAGCCGGAACGAATCATTTCCCCATCTGCGTGCTGCCGACAACGACGACGACGTGCGATGGAAATAGATGGTTGCTGCGGGGCCGCGTATTCTTTCTCTCTTACGACCCTTTTACGCATCCCCCCCCCCCCCCCTCTTTACCCTGTCGTCACGACTCGTATGCATGGGAGACGCATCCCCCCCCCCCCCCCCCCTTCCCCATACTTCTATATCGCCACATTTTACTGGGGCTTATGACTTCGGTTGCGTTTTATGCTCGCATATATGTTCCTCAGTTTGTGCGCCTTTATTTAGAGTTCTCATTTTTTTCTCGTTCTCGAACGACTTGAAATGCGTGCGTCGTTCGAAAGCGATTTAATGTCGCCGCAGTGTCTGGCGAGGCTCTCTTCCTTCCTCGCATAAGCTACGGAGAGAGTGGGAAAGAGAGAGCACGCTTCCGTTCTCTGCGCGGCGCCTCTTCGGCGCGCCATTCTAATTGCAGTCTCGAAAGGAACGGAGGGGAAAAAAGAAAGTAAAGTCATCATTTCTGTCTCCGAAGGCGCCCTCCTAATGCGCCTTCCCGCGTCTGCCGTTGAGCGAGGAACCGCCGTCGCCGCGGGTTTCATCTGTGGAATGCTCGCGCATTTGCGCGCTTCCTTTCTCTCCCCTTTTCGCCTTTTGTTTCTATTTTGGTCCCGAGTTGCGACAATAATGCACGGAGCACGTGCTGCGCTAACGTAGTCGGATAGAAAGTTAAGGGAACGCGAGAGGAGAGAGAGGAAGCCAAGGAAGAAGAGGCGTTGCCGCTATAGCCTGAGCGGGTGCTGCGAGCGTCGTAAAGGAATACGACCGCTTGTTCGTCGCATTAAAGTAGCGCCTTCGAGGAATGATGGGGAAAAAGGGAGAGAGAGAGAGAGAGAAACAGAGGAATTACACGAAGGAAGCGACATAGGGGGAAAAAGGAAAAAGAGAGTAAAGCCCAGAGCGCGAATGGAGCGGGGCTCTGGAGTCGGCGATCAGATTTATGGTTTTGTTTCGCATCCTGCCATTTAAATATCGGATATGATTCGCGCTATGTGTAAGTGGATTAATCGTGCTTGCGACTCTTCTCCGACCCTGGATTAATACATGAAATTTCGAGCTGAAATGCCGGATGTCTTGTTTCCTTTCTTTTTCTCAGATGTCTTTTCTCCTAAACTGGACATCGTATTGGCGTTCTTCGGCGGAGCAAATTTCTTTACTGTAAGGGGCCGTAGGTGTGGATTCTCTTTAGCGAGAGTTATCTCCTTATATGCTTTTTTTTTTGGTTAGCACGACCGACACGTCAGTGACACGCCGATCTTGCGCTGCTGTTCTAAAGCGTTGACCAGAGCTTCTGATGTCCGAGAGTCGATGCCAAAGTGTAATCATTCTCCAGTGATCAGTCACGATACGCCTCTCGATTCTTGGCCCATGAGAGAGAAAAAAAGTATTTAATAAAAGGAAATGAAATGCGGAGAGGTCGAGCTATGGTAAAATGACCCTGGCCTGCAGCTCCGCACTGGGGAGGGGGCAGAAGGAAAGTACTAAAGGAGTTAGAGTACGAATCGATGGTGACGATGTCATAGTACATGGAAGTTCCTTGCCGTGATCCAAGTTATTGAGAAGACTTCGCACATATAGTCGGCGACACATTCATATACCTCATTTTCCTCTGTATACAAATGTTCACATAGAACTCTCCATTCTCGACCCATATCCCCCTGTGTAGAAATGTACCATATTGAACACCGCAACACCGCGCGGTCAACAACAACGAAGAAGATGACGGCCTCGTTTCCCGTGGTACTTTGCGCACGAGGAGATGAAGATGAGAAAAAAGAGCGGTCGTCCTCTATGCCCGAGCGCCGCGTGCTGTGCTCCGTTCTTGTCCATACAAGGCTTGCGACAGGCAACTTGACATGCTCGCCAAGGCCCGAGAATCTCGATCCAGCGCATCCAGGGCCGGAGAGAGACGCGAAGCGATGACCTTCCGTGAGGCACCCATGTCCTACGACGGCGAAGGCAGTAGTACGAAGGTCGCGGTTCGCAAGGTGGTGCTCGAGCCGCCGAGAACCGAGGTCACGGTCGTGCCGGCGGCACCAGCGACTGCGGGGGCCGGGGACGCCAGCGGCGCGCCACCACCCACCGGTCTGCTTCTGGTGTCGGGCTCTCATCGCTGGGAGGGGCTCCGCTACCTGGTCTACTGGGGCCTCGTGTCGGGCGTTCTGGTGCTCGTCCTCGGCCTGGTGGGCTTCATCAGCCTGCCGGCCGTCCACTGGGCGCCCTGGGAGTGGAGCTTCGGTGGAGGCGGCGTTGCGTCCTCCGACAGCGGCAGTCGAGGCCCCGTGGCGCAGGTGGCTCACAAGGCGGCTCCTCGGAGGCTCAGGCTGCAGGAGGCGCCCAGGGTACAGCCTGCCGCTTGCGCTCACTGCCTAGTATAAGCGAGCATGGTCATTCGCCTTGCTGGAAATCGACTTCACTGACGGCGTTCTGAAAGCGGAGCGAACTCTGTTATGATTTAATTCGCTGAAACGCAGTGAGAAACCACAGGCGGGCTGCGGCCGCACTTCTCCATTAATCGTCCATATGCTATAGCGCTTTTCTTTCTTAGGGTGTCCAAGGTATAACGCCCGTCACTCAGCTTCGGTCACATTGTCACATTCCTGTTGAGGTCGCATCGTCCTGCTGTTACTGTTTGAAAGTAATTGGAAATGGGTGTCAGTGGGGAATGGGAGCGGAATACTCTGTCCGCTTGCAGGCTATTCGGCAGCATGTGGCATGCAGATGTACCGCCTGTCGAGGAGTCTCGGTACCAGATAGTTCTAGGTGCATAGCTTCAGATTTCTTGCTTGCTGCGTCGCCAATTTGCTTAGGTTTTGATGGACACCACTTCTAATTGGACATATATTGGTCATTTTCCGATACTCGCGTTCACATAACTGCGGCTTTGAGGCAACATGTCCACATTGGTTTGTTCGTCCTGCGCGATCCGTGGAGCGACACGTGATCATGCATCGCTGGCTCATGCTCGTATCGTTTGTATGCACTACACGAACCTGACCGCGAGCCGCTTGCACCGTCCTGCGCGCCAGGGCCCCGGCGGGGCGGAAGGCGGCTCAGCGGCGTGCTCGACGCCCGCGTGCGCCGAGCAGGCGTCGCGCGTCCAGGCCGAGCTGGAGTACTCGGTGGACCCGTGCGTGGACTTCTACCACTTCGTGTGCTCGCGCTGGATCCAGCGCCACGCGCGCGGCTCCGTCGACATGCTCCAGCTGGAGACCTACTCCGGCCGCGTGGCCGATCTGCTGGAGCGGCCCTCCGAGCAGGTGCCCGAGATGCAGCGCTTCTTCGCAAACTGCCTGCGGCCGCAGGAGAACCTCTTCTCTGAGATCCGAGCCACCTTCTTCTACCTGCTGGGATTCCAGGTAGAAATGCCGCCTTCTCCGGGCGTGGCTTGCCGCTACCTTCACGACTGTTTACCATTTCGGCTCGTCCTTATGTTTTGCTCTTCATGATATAGCTTCGCTGTTCCTGGGCTGACTATATCTCTTTGAAATTGTCAGTATTGGGACTTGTAGGGATGTAATAAACCCATTTTGCCCCGTGTCCACTGCGAAAGTCGCTCATTCATTTGCGGAGAAAACGTGGATATGATGTTGCTCGCGCTTATGAAGTATAGACTGCCCACACGTAAATATACAGAACGCGCTACCGACGGTGCGCCTGCGCCCGTGACGTGTGCACGTAGGACTGGCCGTACCTGAGCTCGGCCGCGGCGTTCCTGTCTCCGGACGACGTGTCCTCCAAGATCGGCGCCGTGTTCCGCGAGTTGGGCGTCGAGTCCCTGTTCCGCTTCACCGTGGCGCCGGACCCGGAGAAGCCGCGGCTACGCTACTGGGCGCTCGACGAACCTCGGCTGTTGTCGACCGATGCCGGCGGCGCCTGGATGGACGGGGCCTTTAAGGCAAGCCGCGATCTTCTCCACCCACATCGAGCGGCGAGCGAGGCTTTCGCTGTACGCACGACACAAAGAGCGTGCTCTTAATAGTGGTCAGGTCACTGTCCGTTCAGTTTGTGAGAGCAGTGCTATTTTATACGGTTCAGGAACCAGGTGCTTCTCGTGCATCTATGCGCCTTCTGCGCTCTTTCCGCTGTTCCCGGCCAGAATCTCACGAGAATCGAATAAGATGCTACCTAACTGGCGCGGCCGCGAATTGTTCTCGAGTAGCAAGTAAACTATATCTAATCAGGAAAAGTGAGGGACTTGTGCAATACGTTGTAATTCGAATGAAGTGAACATGTCTTTTGAAAGAGGCTCCGGAGTTCGGACATTGCACGGGGTGAGTCAGTTTATCCTCGCGATATCTCCACAGAAGACTCGTCATTCTGTATACTACTTGTTGTGGATATTTTTGCGGTTCTAAATTTTCAATGGAGCAGTTCTTTTATGTGCATTATTCAATTTGTGGCGCACACTGGTGCACATACGCTGGAATTAGCTCGGCACGTCACTCGCCCTTGTTAAGCTCGTGGGCGTGTTCCGCCAGCGCGCAGTACGAGCGGGCGCGACAAAAAACATGAACGCGTTTCTTCTCCCGTTGCTCGTGCGCGAAGGCACTGCTGGATTTCTACGGCAAGTTCTCGGACACGAACGTGTCGCGGCTGGAGTACGAATTGGCCAGCCTGATGGAGCGCCCCGAACTGGACCCGCTGGCGCTGACGCGCTGTAAGACGATGGCCCTGCTGGACCTGCCGACCATCGACTACCTGCGCTGGGAGCCCCTGCTACGCAGCGCCTTCGGCACCGACGACATCTTCCCGCAGGTCTCTGTCGCACATAGAACGCCGCGGATTGGTAGTGCTACGGCAGTCCGTTGATGTTTCAGTGGCAGATGGGCACACACATTATCTGGTAAACGGCAGCACTCGCATCGGCTTTATTAACGGTATACCGTTAAAGCTATACGGCGGATGCCTCTGGAAACTGGGCTCTTCCTTCGTACCTCGTTGTACGGAGTTTGCTCGTTCGAATTTTATGCCTGACCGCCGGTGCAATCTTTCTCTCGCACTAAGCTCCCTACAGCTTGTGTTCGAATCCTTACGACAGGGACACGTTGCCGCATGCGATAAGGCTTTCGGGGAGACTTTAGTCCGCTCTTGCCTCGAGCACACGTTGAGCTTCAGTCGTAAACATTTACGACTAGGAGCGGCGTGTTCCCGAACGAACACCCACAGCGCGCCGTCTGTCGTTACGGAAAGTAGCGTATGCCCCAAGACAAGTATAAGCTCTCTAAATGAAGGTTTACATTAACACGGAAGCTGTCTCAATACCTGTTTTTTTTTTTTTTTCAAGGTCTGTTTTGAATTGCGTGTCGCTTTTCATAAAAGCAGCTTTTGCGAGGCTTTGTTCCGCGTGATCCTCGAAATCGCCGCGAGCGAATTCCCAGCGGGATCGTTTGTTGCGGCCGTGGTCCCTGAGGGCCTACAGGCAAGCCGAGGCCCCATTTTCTAACGCGTTTCGTTTTACGAGTTTGTTCGGTGGGGATCCCAGGACCTGATCAAGCTCGCGTGTCCGGGCTACGTGCTGGGCCTGTTCAACCGCGGCTCGCTGCCGCGCGTCACCGACCTGCTTAACTACGTGCTGTTCCGCATCGTGGCCGTGCTGAGTCCGTTCATGGCGAACGCGACGCTGCGCGACGCCGTGTCTCGCGCGTACGCCGGTCCCGGTCCGGCCGCGGGTGGCCCGCCGTTGACGCCCCGGCAGTTGTGCGTGCGGCTTCTGGACCGGTTCGAGCCCGCGGTGCCCATGTACCTGGCGACCAACATGTCGCTCGCCCTGCTGGGAGCCGAGGGCGACGTCCAGGACTTGCTGGAAGGACACCTGCAGGCACGCACCTCGCTTTTTGCTACCGCGTGCTTCATCAGGGGCGAGAATGCACAACTGACACGGTTTGTTGGTCTCAGCGAGTTACGACAGCACTACACATGAAGGAATGTAGAACAGACAAGGCGATCTGAGCGCGATCCCACAACTGTGTAAGATCGTTACGAGATCGCGTTCTGTTCGTATTGTCTATTCTATGTTCGTTCGTGTTAGTAGTGTTGTCGTAGCGCGCTGAATCTAACAAGCAGAACCAACTGGCCCCTATGCTATAGCAGTGTTTCAGAAGTTTCGCCTTTGGGCATAAATGCCTTTTAGGGGCATCATATTCCATTCATATACTCTAAGCATGCAGTATTATAAACCGAACTGGTCTTATAGATTCACTGTGGCCTCCACTGTGTACTGCAGCGTCGTGACACTCGGCAAAGGCGATTAAAAATAAGCTGCGGGGTCCTTCGGTAAAGTATTTCGCGCGAAGGAATGTCCTGGGGTTTGGAGAAGGAAAAGAGCTGTTACGACTACGCGTCATGCACGTCTTTACGTACTTACGCTGGATCTTTATGAAGATGCGGCTAGTTACAGCTGGTGGCACTAGGAGACTACCATTACACTTGGACAGCGTCAAATAAGCGAAGTACGCTGTCCCTGCTCAGGTGGTCTTCGAGAAATACGTCGACGAGTTCTTCAAGTCGACGGGCGAGTTCCGCACGTCGGCGCTGCAGACTCTGCGCGACATGGCGTGGGACCTGGTGCGGCCGTCGGCCGTCGAGGACGAGTCCTTCCGGCGCCAGTACCTGGACGGCCTCTACACCAACATGCCCATGTCGCCGCTCGCCTACTTCTACTACTTCTGGCTCAAGAAGTCCGTCTCGCGCCAGCGCCGCGGCTTCGGCTCCGCCTCGACGTCGCCAGCCGACCAACTCTGGACCGGATGGTCCGGCGGCTTCCTGTCCGCGTTTCCTCGGCTCGCGCCGCCTTTCCGCCGCCTCGAGATCCCGCTGCCGGTCTTCAACATGGCGCTCGGCGACGACCCCTCGGTGCGGCACCTGCAGATTCCGCGCGTGGCGCCGCGCGTCTACGGCGCCCTGCTCCGCTTCCTCTACCACAGCGCGCTCAACGCCAACGGCAACAACTTGACCGAGGCGACCGAGGACGCGGCGGCCATGTTCCAGCGGGTCCGCGGCTGCGTCGAAGAACAGTACGCGCCGCTGAGGTCCTCGCCGACGACGGCGTCCTCGGAAGGAGGCGGCGGTTCCTCGACGTCGGTGCAGGACATGCTGGACGTGCTGGCCGTGGTGCCGGCGTTCGAGGCGTACCGCGCGTACCTGACCGCGGACTTTCGGCTGTTGACGGCGGCCGACCTGAACAGCCGCCAGCTGTTCTTCGTCTACTACGCGGCTTCCCACTGCGCCGACGAAGCTGTGGCGCCGCCCCGCGGTTGCAGCCCGGCCAGGTTGCGCGTCAACGGGCCGCTGCGCAACATGCCCGAGTTCGCGGACGCCTTCAAGTGTCCCGTGGGCTCGTTCATGAACCCGACCAAGGTGTGCGCCCTGTGAGCCCAGGGCGCGGTTGTTAGTGTGCGCCTTCGCTTGTGCGCACGCTCGTAATGTTTGTATTTTTGCGCGTTACACGTGCAGACTGGAGCACGTTATGCTTACTGCGTGCTCTCTGAACAAGTCTACGTGAAAATTGGTGCCGCGGGACGCCATGTGCAAGAAGAGTGCATGCTTGTGCCGCTTTTATCTTTTTTTATTCTAATGCTATGTGGGCAACTATTTTCGCTTATTATAACTGTTGTATTCTGCACACCACCCTTCTCGTGTTGATTCGCAGCCGGCTTTCCTGACTATAGCCGAGAAGCTGCTGTTCGTTCTGGGCAGTGGTCTGTTACGTATATATATTCGCCCGTGTTTGCGCAATTTGGTGACCCGTGTGGTCGATGCGAAACTTTCTGCGGCAAACGAGACTGCCCTTCATTTCTGTTGCTTTTTTTTTTTTTTCTATCGACGCGCCGTTCTCGTTTCCCCCTTCCGTAAACGACTGGGGCTTCCTTCCTCCATCGCAGCTCCGGAAATTGTTTCTGGGCCACGTTCCGGACCGCGAGAATCCAGCTAAGTGAAATGCGCTATCCGCCCCGCGAATGTGTTTGCGAAGCGGCGCGATTTTGTCTTGTTTGCTTCGCAGCCTCTGCGACAATTTTATTTTAGTAAGAATCGGGTCACAGCTAGCATCTCAAGCCTGGAGATAGTCTTGTGCGTATACTCACTTTAACCACCAGCTGTTGATAAATCACTACTTGACCGAATGATTCATCGTGTGCTGTTTGACTTTGGTGTCCTGCTAATACTGTGCCTTAATTTTCAGAATAAAGTTGTTGCTATTGGAAAGCTGCCGATTGAAGGTGGTGCTTGCGTGGTGTATTCGTCGCCGTTGCCAGCGGCGGCCATCTCCGGGCCAACACCTTACCTGTTTCACTTTACAAAGTGACTGTCCTGCAATGGCGGTGATCCCGCGTTCGACTTCAGAACGAGACGAATTCTTCAACCATGAAATTTCTTGAGAAGCTGTGCAGCTTTCCCTTAATCGTAGCCATATGGCTGTACTTGGGTAGATGCTAATGAGTAATAACTCTCTTATTCAAAACCTTACACTCCACTTGGGGAATTCCCTTGAACGCACGTACGACACCCATCGGGGAGCATTTTTGACCGGGATAAGAAAAGCTTGAAACTGTAGGCAGGGCGCGAAGTGGTGAGTGCTAATCTAAGTGCCTTTCCAACGTCTCTCGTTCTCTGGCACACCCAGATATGCATGTTGAGAGAGGAAAGTGGGATGACCATTCTTGGTCGTCGATATATGCGTTGCTTTGTAAACTATACAGAAATTTTGTTTTACCTACATGCGGTGTAAAAGTTTTAAGCGCTGTTTTGGTACCCCAAATTTGTGCATCGTCAATGAGGGACGCCGTGGTGAGAGGCTCCCGATTAGGTTCTGTGACCTGGGGTTGCCTAGCGTACATTTCGATGCTATAGTACGACCTTGGGTCCAGCAATTGAGCATTGTAGTCACTAGTGATCGATCCGCCGCGGTGCATACAGCTTGAAGCTTCCTATAATCAGCCGCACCATTATACACTAGCCGCAGGGCAAAAACATCTCTATATCCCTCCAGTTAAATGAAATGCTATAAACGCACCTTTAAAAGGTGGGCAATTAGATTGGGGAAAAGCGGGGCTGCGGTGCACATGCTCAGACCGTAAACGCGAATATACGTTGCCTTCTCTAGCGGGATAGGGTCAGGCAATGTATACAGTGGCGCCAACGTTGGCGGTATCCGAGCCGGACCTCTTGCCTCGGGAATAATTCGTCGTTGCCACTTCACCGCGTCTCGTATTCGCGACAGTTGATAGGGGCACAACGCTTTTTCTTTCACGATGTAGTTAGCGCCAAAAACGAGGACCAGAGCGAGAAAACGACACAACACGAGCGCTATTTCGCAAGTAAAACTGTAATGGAAAACACATGATATATATCCATCTCGTGAAAGTAAAACAAAAGAAGCATACATGGTAACATCAAGAAAAGCGTAGGGCTAGATACATCTGGGGGGGATGCTGAGTAACATAATATATGGTGCTACAGCAGCACCCCCACCTGTGTTTTGTGCCCTCTATACGCTCTTTTTGATGTTACCATGTATGCTTCTTTCGTACTTCCCCACTTCCTTTTTTTTTCTCCTGTAAAGTTGTACTTGGCCTGAATAGGTGCTATTTGTTACGGCTGTGTTCTTGGATGACGTAAAAGCGTAACTGAAATTAAATTTCAAATACTTTCAGTTCGGATTTCCAGTTTTCAGCCGAAATGGCGCTTCGAGCAACTAGCTTAATGCAAACGCGGCCGCGGACCCCGCTAAATTGTAAACTTCTCACTAGTGCGCAAAGCGAATAGAGGGCTGTAATTCTGGTCATACCAGTGACTTTAGGTTCCGTGATTTTAAATCTCTTTGTCTAATACAGTGTAGTGCAATATGGTGTGTGCGCTATGCTATATAGTATTGAAATTAATGGAGGGTCACGGATAAATTTCGAGCACTTGATGTTTTATTGTGGATTCACACGACTGACCATTGACCCCTGGTTGAGGCGTCACGTGATGACATGCTTGTGGTCGGTGAATTTCTCACCTAGCCCACCATGTTTGCGAACGTAACACGAGCAACTACTCTGTGCATGCCTGGGCCCATATTGCAAGTTTGCGTCATTATCAAAAGTGTCGCTACTCCACGACCTCACGTCATCCGATTGGTGGAGATACCGGAACCGGATGTCAGTTTTGTTTCCCACTGCATCCGGTTCCGGCGTTTCCACCAATCAGATGACTGGAGGTCAGGGAGATAGCGACACTTTCGGTAACGACGCTAACTCGGAATACTGAACCTGATCTCGTATCGCCACCTTCGAAGGCTAAGGAAAGAGCAGATTAGACGTGCGTGCTGCATTCCTCCATGATCGAGTCAGGCGCGGACCTCACAGAACGAAAGTGGGAAGAGTCACGTGACGCCTTGTCCCCGGGCAAACGATCCGTCGTGTGAATATTTTATTTTTGTTTGTTTGTTTAACATGCACTGACCTCGTGCCGCATAAGGCTGTTTTCTCTTCGCGCCTTAATCACAATGCGGCCACTGCCGCGATCTCGTGCTCGGCTGCAGACAGCCTTATCTAATCTGCTTTATTGCGGTGGATCTTTTCCGCCTAGCAAACCCTTTCAGCTGCACATGAAAATTGTCCTGCTTTGCGCGGGCATTTTTTCCCTTCACACGTGAAATGAAGTAAAGGTCATCAACGACTCGGATATCCAATCCCGAGCTGTGGCGCGTGGTCCTAGCTGTGTCGTCGGACTTACGGGCGTTACGGAAACTCTAGAGAGAATACAAATTATTCATAAGCAAGGAATATGTACAAAGTACTAACTGCGACTTGCAATGAAGAAACTTTCTATCAACCCCGCGGGCCCTGTCCGCGACTACTCCCACTATGCTCCAGACAGATCGACGCCTGAAAGTAGTGCGGTGGTGAATAAATAGGGAAATATCCCCCACTGTATTGACTAATAAAAGTAAAGAAGATGAACTAGAGCTTCCCCTGACATCAGTTTGGAGCTTTCCAATTGGTCAAAATTGATATCAGGGTTTCTCACTCTCCTTCGTGCAGTTATCCTCCGACTGCATAACATCTCGTCACGCGTGCAGAAAAAGGAACCTTCGAAACAGAGCGGATGTCAGCTGTCAATACAAAAACATTTGACATCTCCACCGGGCTCCACGGCCAATGCGGTCGTCAGTTCCTATAATGCCTGTGCCGCTCACTGTAAACACGGTAGAATAACGCCGTACATCGCCGTAGAGAGAAAACTAAGGTCTAGCTTTCTTCCTAACTCGGGAACAATCCCACAATAAATAATGAGACACATATGAAAAATAAAAAAAAAAAGGAAACGACACGTCGATCCTTACAGATGTCGTCTCTCACTGGCTTGGAAGGCACGCAATGTGAGCTTGCAATGCGACGCACGTCCAATCTTTTCTTTTTTTCTTCTTTCACTCCTCTTGGTGCTTTCTTGGCTGCGCGCCGAAGTGATGGCTGCCACATTGATACCAGTCGACAGGCTTGTTCCGTCTCAGCTTGGTTTTCATGCATTCTTCCTTTAATCCTTTAATACCCAATTATGGTTGATTATGTTTGTTATTGATGCATTTCAAACTTTCAGCGCACTGCAACCGTGAGGCACCCATAGGCCGCGGGAAAAGGGAAAATCTGCACTGATGTTAAACGGACGCTTGAGTTAACCCGAAGTCTATTATCATAGGATTGTGGGCCTTCATCACTGCACACTTTCAAACTAAACCCGACGCACCAGACCGTACTGTTAATTCCAATAGAGCCCTAGTTCAGTTTTTTCTTCTTACGCCTTCCATCCTCTTGTTGCATACAGTACCTTTATTTCTCCCGAAGCAATTGTTCTTATGCTTCACAGAAATCAAACCGGCGACAAAACCAGTCAGGACGGCGTGCAAGGCTCATTTCTTCAGCTCATGGTTATTTGGGTCTTTCGACACAGATCATCGGAGTTATCACAGCCGTCATCTCGGCCAACAGCGTGCGCAACCTTTCTTTTTTTCTTCGCTGCCAAGAAATTCGCAGTCGTGCCCGTGCTCACGCCGTATAAGACAACAGCATTCACGAATGCGTGCGAGCTGCGCCATCTTGTGTTTCCATGCGCACGCACACCAGTGAGGAGCAGCTGTTACCGCCCCTTTCTTTTTCCTTATTCTTTTTTCGGCAGCTCCCACAGACGTCCACAAATTCTTTCTCTGGGCCCTCTGCTTCGTCTACAACTTCGTCTTTCTTCTCGAAGATTTACCTGGATGACAGCCTATACCCTCCTAATGTAGCGTGCATATATCGAGGTCATGTGTGCGGCGTGGTCTATAAACTCTTTAATTGTTCTTCAGTGTCATTCAGTTGAGCTTGGACCTGGAATTATACCGTGCTTTATTATTATCCACGCGATGTGTCCGTCCGCAGACGCATTTTGGTCCGTCCGTCGGACGGACCAAAATGTACAGGCAGAGGAAGGCGGAAATGCAGTGGCGTTTTCTTGCATTCCTGCATCAAAAGCAGCGTTCGGTCCTTACATGTCACATCTTGTCAATATCAAGTCTGTACTTGCCTTATATTCAAATGTAACCTCGCAAAATCCGCGATTCGCTCTTCTCTGCTATGCAGTGAACGCCTACAGTTCCCCGGCGGCTTAACATTCTGCAAATCGTGTAGCTGTAACTTTACCCACACATCTTACATGCGCGCAGCTAGAGAGAAATTGCGTAAGCGTTGTTTGAATAAACCTACCTTCCCTTTGTTTCCGCAGGGCCTGTTCCTTCGCCTCTCCGCCCGTCTCCGGGCCGGCGTCCCGCCACCAGGGTGAGCCGACCTGACCGGCACAGGCGGCGCCATGGGTCACGTAATCGTGACGTCGCGTACGCTACTGTGGACATTACTGACGGTGGCGACCGCGCTGTCCATGCTGGCGGCCGTCGTCACGCCCACCTGGCTGGTCGGAGCGCCCAAGCGGCCGCTCATCCGCGGCAAGCTGTCCGGAGCCACGATGCGACCGCCACAGTTCTACCGGCCTTCCATAGGTACGTCTGCGCTTTCGCCGAGTTTTGGTAAGACATTTAAAATAAAGAATGTTTGAGTTCATCAGAGAGAAAAAAAAAATATGTATTGGGAAGGCTTGGAAGAGCGCGTAATGATGGTTTGGCGAGCGACGAAGGATTATCCGAAGAAATCTCGACCAAGCTTTCACCGTCGTTGAGCAGAACCATGTGCTTAAGCGTAGGTCTTCGGTTTTGGTTGCATAGTATCAAGCGAACAGCTTAGTTTAAATAAAATTTCCAAAAGGACAGGCTGTATACTCTGCTGCAAAACTTGCTATGGAAATTTGGCTTATAAATAAGCACATCATTCCGCTTTCACTGTCGGCAGCGGCTACAGTTATGGGTGTGTGATGACTATCATGCAGGGTTTACAGTGTCGGCGCTGAGCTTGACAGAAACCATTGTGACGTCACAACACCGTTACCTTGCGCTCCACCTGGTAGAATGAGGCAGTGAGAAGAGACTGACTAAAGAAAAAAAAAGTCAGATGTCAGATTGACTACTTAGTCGGATACCTAGATGTACGGTACGTCAAGGTCATCAGTCACGTGCGTATGCGTGACGTCACGCCACCCGCAGCCGCCGTAATTGGGGCGAATGTAGACATTCAACTTTTTGCGAAAACGATCGTTATTTTGGTCGCATTTACATGCTCTGAGTTTAGAGCGGCGTCGTGTTTTAAAATAGGTAGCCGTCTCGATAGTAATGGTTTGACGGAAGGGAATGATGATGCAACAATGGAAGAGCTCCCATGTTGCACATGCCGCTAGCGCTGCCGAAAGCGTAGTTTGTTGTTTATAGACAGTTTTAATCACGAAATTAACGCGTCATGCATAGTGATGCTCGCCTGCGCATATTGTCGCAGCAGGCCCTTGATATGCACACATTATAAAGCGATGGCGTCAAAGGCGCCGTTCTTCAGAAGATCCGGCGTTGTCGGCGTTGTGAGCGAAAAATCATGGGCGTGGCGTTACGTGGTCGTTAGCAAGTGCCATGAACGCTTACTGATTGGTCGGCAGGCTGTGCGACGCCACAGGGCAACGTGACATGGCAGTAGTTACCATCTCGGGCTTTTAGATTCAAATAGGTGATATGAAAATCGAACTTTCCAATACCCTTGAGCGATGAAGAAGGCATGTTACTCTTAAGCCACGCAGGAACGCCCTCACTGCTTAGTTAAAGCGAGGCTTTGCAGATATCTGTGTCGGATGGCATTTCAGATAAAACTGGGCAGTTTACCGCTGCAAGCTAATGAATGTGTGCAAGACAATAGACACACAAATTAAATGATTACATATTAAGCGAGGGGCGAAGTGGACGTATACAAGCAAGGATCCGCATCGGAAGCCGCTGGCGGGAGCCTTTAACGATATTGCGTCATGATTTATTATTATTACTTTTTTTACCCCAATCGTAAGTGATAGGAATCGCAACTTTGCATACTAGCCGCATAGCAGAAATACGTGCTAGGGCACTGTGACGCAGCTTGTTGCAAGTTGCATAATTTTACTTTAGCCAATCGCTGCATTAACTGTCGATACGTCGAGCAGTTACGCTGAGCTAATTTATGGCAGTAAAAAAATGCTGTGTACTTCCGACTCGCAAGTTTTCGTTTCTAAGCTCTACTTGTGTCTGCCTGTAAAGCGTGCAGGCAGACTATATATGCAGTGAAGCCAGCTTTAGGAAATTTACTTCTACTTGTGTCTGCCTGTAAAGCGTGCTTCACCTCAGGCAAACTATATATGCAGTGAAGCCAGCTTTAGGAAATTTACTTGATAGAAGCTTGGAGTTCATTGGTCTTCATATCACCATAAGCATCTTCATCGTTTATTATTATTATTATTATTATTATTATTATTATTATTATTATTATTATTATTGTTGTTGTTGTTGTTTATGTTGTTTTCGGAAATAATTTAACGCAAACGCTAAAGGTCTTGTAGCTTGGGATGCAGCACATTGGCCACCACTGTCCCGCCCGAAGAACGGTTCGTGCATTTTAAATTTTATTTCTGGGTACTTGTACATAACATAGTATCCCGAAGGAAACGGAAGGGTCTGAGTTTGCAGGCCGCCTCTTGCGTGTGGGGTGCAGTACAGAGGCTCGGAATCCGAGTGCGACATACATTCAAACTTGAGAGGAATAGGCGCTAGTCTGACATGAACTCCGTTCCCTTGAACTGAAATATGTTGAAAATTTTCGCCAAATCCCTCGATTGATGCCGTGCGACAGTGTTTTGACATCGACCGTGCTTCACCTCAGGCAGACTATATATGCAGTGAAGCCAGCTTTAGGAAATTTACTTCTACTTGTGTCTGCCTGTAAAGCGTGCTTCACCTCAGGCAAACTATATATGCAGTGAAGCCAGCTTTAGGAAATTTACTTGATAGAAGCTTGGAGTTCATTGGTCTTCATATCACCATAAGCATCTTCATCGTTTATTATTATTATTATTGTTGTTGTTGTTTATGTTGTTTTCGGAAATAATTTAACGCGAACGCTAAAGGTCTTGTAGCTTGGGATGCAGCACATTGGCCACCACTGTCCCGCCCGAAGAACGGTTCGTGCATTTTAAATTTTATTTCTGGGTACTTGTGCATAACATAGTATCCCGAAGGAAACGGAAGGGTCTGAGTTTACAGGCCGCCTCTTGCGTGTGGGGTGCAGTACAGAGGCTCGGAATCCGAGTGCGACATACATTCAAACTTGAGAGGAATAGGCGCTAGTCTGACATGAACTCCGTTCCCTTGAACTGAAATATGTCGAAAATTTTCGCCAAATCCCTCGATTGATGCCGTGCGACATTGTTTTGACATCGACGTTCGCTGCAACGGGCATGGGCTTGAGATGCGCTTTTCTGCCGCTGGCATACGGAATCTTGGTTCGACATGGCATTCTTGTATACCGGCCATATCTTTTGTGAAGAAACATGGACTAAAGCGTTCTTTTATTACTTTCTTTGTCTTGCAAAGCGGTATAAAAGCTACTCGCGTTTGTACACACTCGTAGTGTGTCGAAACACCAGTGAACCCTGGCAAGCGCTGAGGATGACGTGATTTTAGGGATGAAGCAGTACATTGTTAACGGTTTATTTGTTTTGTTCATTTGTTCATTCGTTTGCTTGTTTGTCTGTAGTTGACTCACCTGGACGTCTCTGCGATTAATCGGATTTATTTCCTTGGAAATGCGAGGCAGTCTTAATGGGTCTATACTCGGTGACACTTTTTCTTGGCAATGGGCTCAAAGGTAGGGAGGCGAGGCGCGTCTTTAAACGTGTCACTCCGCTATGTAGCTCGACCATGAGGCTTTCGGTTTGCATAGACATTGTAGATCATTTCCATTGTTTGTTTCGGCAGCCAGCGTCTCTTGAAGTTGACTCAAATCTCCTCCGATGGAAACGCTTCCAACCCTTGCGGAGTGGATGAACCAGAACAACCAGAACGACCCGAACAGGCGGCTATCATCATCTTGTTTGTAAAGTCGGGGCGTCTCAAAAACCCGCGACATACATCAGACGAGAAAATCCGGTCGAACCAAGAAAAGTGTTTTAGGAATAACAGCATATTTTGGAAAATCGGTTCCATGATAAAAAATATGCAGTAAATAATAGTGCTATGATTTCAATTCATTTTTGCAGGAATTGCTTCTGTAACTAGGGACTATATTCAGCTGCATAGGAAGATGATGCATTTTTGCTTCATAGCTTTGGCTCCATTGCCAAGAAAAAGTGTCCCCGAGTATAGTGCACCAAAGAGCGGCAGGCTACAGTGGAGGTGCGCAGCCAACATTTTTACTTAATTCACGCTAAGCTGACTTTTTAGTTGTGACCAATAGTTTGTCTTTTGCATTTAGCACCTTTGCAATCTGTATGAGCATCTGCACCGTAATGTGGCCGCCGCATGCTGAGTGAAATAGTGTCGCAGCCGCTGAACCTCCGCGGCGAGTGACAGAGTCCGCGTTCGCTTCTCGTGTTTCTGGTTCATGTGAGTGTACAGAATATGTCCTAACGATCATCAACTAAACCTTCTAGAAAAAAAACGTGCAATTAGTTAAACGTGCAAAAACGTGAAGCTATGGAAACGGCTGGCTTCATTGTGCTTTTATCTGTTCGCTTGATATGTTTGTAATTTCAGCAGTGCATGCGACTGAAACAACTCTGCCGTCGTTATAGTGTGACGTCACGCAACACTTCTTGAGTGCGTAATAAGTGAAACATGTAACATAAAAATAATATAGTACATCAATATATACATATATATATATATATATATATATATATATATATATATATATATATATATATATACATGTGTGTGTGTGTGTGTGTGCGCGCGTGCATGCATATGTGTGATAATAAAATGCACTGTTTGATTCGTTCGAAAAATCAGGTACAAGGATATTCAATGCTCGTATGTTCGCTCACCTCTACCTATGCGAATTCACACTTAGTTGCACACGCTTTTACTTTCCTTTAGACTCTGATCTGTTCATGACCTTTTTTGTTTTGTTTTCGCCTTGATTTTGATGACTTCCACGGATACATTTTCTTTTCTGCGAGTGTGCGTGACTGGCTCAAAAAGAAAAGAAATGGGCAAAAGGTTTTGATTGTTATATTGCGTACGTTGGTCTGTGTTGCACCTCTGTTTATATGAAAGTAGCTAACCCGTTGTGGTCGCCGCATACTGGGCGTCGTCCTAGACTGCCGCTCGCCAGACCCGCGTAGTTCCTGTGTTCCCGCCGTGTGAGCCTCGGCTGGGATCCCAGTCATAATAATACCTAATTTGAGTATGGCTAATTCAGTGGTGACCGCCGAATTAGGATTGGACACTCTCAATATTTGGCCCTTGAGCCCCTAAATTTGACCCAAGAATTTGACCAAAATTGATGTAACCTAATTTGAATATTGCCAATCCAGTAGTGACTTGCAAATTTGGGTGGTCTCTCTGGACCCTGAAATTTAACCAAAATTAGTGTCTAAACAGAGTGTGGCCAACTCATGGTGTCTTGCCAATTTAGTTGGGCCACTCCCAAAATTTGGCCCACTTGAACTACCGAAATCTGACCTTGCCCAAATTTGACCAGAACTATGTCTAACTTAAGTTGAGTATTTCAGTGGTGACTTCAAGATTCGAATGGGCCACCGATGAACTTGGCATCTCTGGACCCCGAAATTTGACTTCCTCCAAATCTGACCAAAAAGTTGACAAAAAACTAGAGCATGGAAAACTCAGTGATGACTTGCAAATTTAGGTTTGCTTTTTGCCCCCACCCTTCAACCCTCAATGTTTACTTGGCCTGAATTTGACCAATATTGGTTGCTGTCTGACCCAATTTGAGCATGGCCAACTCAATAGCGACTTCCAAATTTGGGTGGGATGCGCACAGAATTTGATACCTTGACCTCCAAAGTTTGACTTTGTGTGAACTTGACCAATAGAAATGGCAAAAAAGCAATGGTACTCAATGAAACGAGAACTCATAATGGAACGAGGCATGGAACTCTCTGTACTTTTGCATTTCTGTATGTAATCAAGCTTAAGCGCCTCTAATTTTTCCTACTTTCTTGCAAGGAACGAGCACATGTTATAGCAGCATGCACATATGTTTTTCCTGGGGCTGCAAAAGAGTTCTGATAGACTCGTATTAGCTTAAATATGCTAAGACGCTGTGAAAAGCAGCTTAAAGTGCCCTTGTTGGAGAACTTAAGGTACATGTTGTGGTATTGTTCTCTTTCTGCAGGCCTCTACAATCGCTGTGTCAAGCTACACCAGATTGACGAGCTGTTCACAGACAACTGTGCCCCGTTCGTGACATCACTGTCCATGCCGTCAGATGAGTTCCCCAGCCCTTGGAAAGCATCACTGGCGTTCTTTGCTGGCGGCCTCATCCTCATGGCGGTCACTGTGCTGTCCGCCGTGCTCGGCTGCTGCGTCCAGAGCGTGCTCAAGAAGAGCATCTTTACCGTCTCCGGCACTGTTCAGGCCGTTGCTGGTGCGTGGCATCTGCTGTCGTCTGAAATGACTGCTGCTCTCTGAACAACGCATCTTCAATTCTTTTTTCTTGTAATCAAAGCTTTCCTCAGGGCAACCTTACAGATGGAGTAAAGATCAGCGGGCTTGATAGCAAATCATTACTGCTGATGGTGCGCCAGCTTGAAGCAGTGAAGGACAGTGTCATCTAGTACTACAGAAAATAGAGTTTGAAAAATAGTTGTAACAAGTTGTTATTCTGAGTACTGTGGAATTGGCATATTGTGCCAATATTTCATTTCATTTTTATTTCCTTAATTTCAGGGGCATTACCTAAAGGGTGGGTAGAAACGTTTTGGGTGAAACAGAAATAGTCATATGTTATGATGATATGTTACGAGTTATTTATTTGATATTTTCTCAAAGCAATATAAGATCTTCATTGCATGTTCAGGCAAAATAAGCTATAAGAAGATATGATTCAAAATTTTTATCGCTAGTGATGCCGCCTAAAAACAGTGAAGAGTTCAAGCTGGAATTAAAAACTTTGTTACAAACTATCTTGCTAGATGCCTGGAATCAAAATTAAGATGCCTAGTGCACGATCATTCCCAGGCAAAAATCATAACTGGTCTAACTAGTTTAAGGGACAATTCCAGTTGATGCTATTTGGATCCCAGTTTAATTCCAACTGGAATTTAACTGGGATCCAAATGGTATCAACGATGAATTGTTCCTTTAACCAGTTAGACCAGTTATGATTTTCGCCTTGAATCAAACCGCTAGCGTTGGAGATATATAGCTTATTCACGTGACGTCATTGCAGCTTTACTGGCAACCATGGCATGCAAAACGCAACATCAGAGATGGAGAAAGAAAGAGAGGGCCTACTGCGAATCGTGACATGGCATCGGTAAAATCCGAGCTCTGGTTGGATGGCATTAGAAAACGTCTCAAGTGTTTGACAAATGAGCGACACGCAGCAGGGAGGAGGCCGATAGACCGGCGTCGACGCATCGGAAATATTTTTTTGTGTGCTTTTAGTTTCGAACCACCCAACGTTATGGCGGCTTCGCAATACAGGGTTGCCGCAACTGTTGCCTACTAAACTTGATAGTGAATAGGGTCTATAGCCATCAGCCATTCTAAACTGTTGCCTTCGAATTCAGAACAAATTCATTCTATATAGAGCCAAATTTTTTTATGCAACAAAATACTGCATAATGGTGTACATGGTTATCTCAACTATTTTGGCAAGGTTCTGAAGGTGTCTAGAGATGACAGAAAGAAGAAATTAATTGTTCAACACTGAAAGGAAAAAACTCTGCTACCTTTAGCTGCGATATAGGGAATGATAGGTGAGTGGAATCTGGGTTGGCGCATAGGAAAAAGCTCGTTAGATAAAAAAAAATGAACAGAAGCAGCGCAGAAGAGTCGGTAAAGACATGCTGGTTATTGGTGGCCACCCTTACAAGACACAAGTAAGAGATGACGAGAGTAAAACTATGGACAAGTAGAATTGGTCTTGTTCATCTTTTGTTTGTGTCTCATATTGATGTGCTGCCAGATGGCATCATGTCACCACATCAGTTTGCTCAAATATAAGTGCTAATTTCTGGTTCTTATGCCAGACAACCTCTAATGCCTTATAACTTCATGCTGCTTAAAACGTTGGCTGAAACCTTATGACTTCCAGACAGCCTCATAATACTGCATTGTGCATTTATATTGTGCATGGGTGAATACAAGCACCTAAATTTTCACTGATTTGAATCAAATAGTAATTTTTTTCAAATAATTTCAGAGCAAATATCTCACACTTTCGGTGTATAAAAGCTAAGTGTTTGAAGCTTTAAAAGCACAACTCCATGAATTTCAAAAGCTGCACATGTTTAAAATATAAAAAATAGTGTCTACCTGCTTGGTAATGCATAAATGATAATAAATAGTTTGGTTCAGTTCGTGAGGCTTGACTTGTGCCATGAGGGATGCTGTAGCGAAGAGCTTAGGATAATTTCTACTATCTGGGGTTCTTTAACGTGCAGTATTGCTTCTTTAGTTACATTTTCCATAGCTAGAAAAGGGCAAATGTAGCTGGAGCTGTGATGATGTTATTAAGCTTGTTGGAAAAACTGCTTTTCGTGTGCATAGGATGCAGTGACATAATTAAGAAAGGTTTCTCACGTGCCGCATGGAAAGCCTTTGGTTCGGAATGTTCTGCAGTGTATCTGGCAGTGCATCTGTATCTATCACTCTAGGTCTGATGTTCCTGCTTGGGCTCCTGCTGTACCCAGCTGGCTGGGGCACTCGGAGGGTTCACACAGTGTGTGGGCCTCACTCGGAGCCTTTCATGCTGGGTGGCTGCTCTCTAGGTAAGCAGTTAGACATCACGCGCGAATGAAAGATGGCAGTGCCTGATTACTGAAGGGAAAGGCACAAGTGTCGGGCGTGGTTTTATGTAGGGTTGAAGGGCGTGGTGCACGATGACTGCCATGAGTACGACTGAACTGCTCCCTTATCACTCTGAAATTTGGCGCACAGATGGCACACAGCTGTCTGTAATTTTCAATATCCCTTTTATACGATGTACTTGGGTGCTTCGATCACAATTGACTATATTCGCATCGTCTGCAATATCGGTGACCCAAAAGCAGCTTAAGTGCATGACTGATGCTTGTGGCACCATCCAGTGCATATGCTGAAACTATCGCATCACTTTATTCCAGCAGTCAGGAGCTTAATTCTTCTTGAACTGTAGGAGCAAATCGTGCAAACGTTTTTTGTGCTTAAACTTTTGGTAGTCTAGAAATCAATAGCAAACAAACTACCTGCTCAAAGGCTCACATCCCCACAAATCACAGCTTCAAGGTAAAACCATTGTGCCATGAGTATGCACCAGATGGCACTACAGGCATTGGCTGTGCGAAAGCTGTTTGCTTTGGGTCGCCTGCAATTCACTGGCATTGCAGGCAACCTGATTAATTCTGATCGAACAAGGACATCATCCAAGCTTGTTTTGAAAATTATAGACGATCGTAAGCCATCTGTGCACCAAATTTCGGAGCGAACAAGCGAGAGGTTTATCTGAGAGAAGCATTGTGCGGTGCATATTTAGCGTTGGAACAGTCTTTATAGTATGTTGTCTGTACATGCAGTGGCCATAAGTACATTTTTCCTCAGCCTAGTTAAGGTTGCTTGGGCTTAGGTAAGCCTAATAGGCTTAACTAAGCCTATTTCATGCGGAAGTGCTTCTAGCTTTTGCATGTAAATGTTATGATTAGCTATGGCTAAAACACTTATTTTTTCCTGTTAGGCCAAGCGACACTGAGCATAACTCGTAAAAATATTTCTTTTCTGAAAAACTTGCACTGAATTTCAGGATGGGCCTTCTACCTCGCCATTGGGTCCACCCTTGTCACATTTGTGTGCTCAGTGCTGTCGGTCCAAGCGGAGGTGTCCACGTCAAGCGACAAAGTGCAAGACGAAATCCTTGAAGGGAAGAATCTCATCTGCTTACTGTAGCTGCCATCAATCGCTGCTGTTCAGCTGTCACCCCATTCGAGACCGTCACACTTCCACGCCCATATGTTCAAGGTCCTAAGGTCCTAAAAAAAAAAAAGAATGAGTGATGCGAATGCACCTTCTTGTTTGTTTCTTAGTGATTCAATGGCTTCTGACTGGAGTCTGTGTGGAAGTCAGCGTTAACTTTTGATGAATGGCTGAAATATGTGTGTGAAGATGCATGCACGGGCAGTGCAAGAAAAGAAGTTAGGAATCTTTCTCACTTGTGCATTTTTGTCTGTGTAACAAAAGTGCTGTTGACTATTTTATGCTGTTTGCTGGCCATTCCCTGAGGATCGTTTCAGGCATTTAGTCAGATGCGTTTATCTAGGGAATTTCGGTCAAATGAGTTAAAAGTTGAACCTTATTATAGCGAGAGGAATTGGGGTGTAATAATTTTAGAAACAAAAATTTGTAGCATCACATAGCTCATGTGCAGACAATGATTGGCTTGAAAGGTGGTGCTGGTTGGAATGAGGCTGTTTTCACAGATTTTGCATTTCAGTTTTGTCACCATCTGTTTCTTAAAATATGTTATCTCATGTCACATTGTGGCTGTGATAGCAGAGTGAATTGGCACAAAATAAATGTTGATAACAGCAGTTTACCTTCAACACCTAGGAGCTTACACCTTTTTTTTTTTCATCTTCATTGGCTGTACCTGTCATGAAGATTTAGTACCTGTTCCAGATTGTAGCATGCACATTTTCTGTGATTGAGACCAGAAAATGTGCTGTCATTGTCTCAAGCCTGCTTGCATTGTGAAGGAGGCTGTGGTTAATTGCTTTGCATGTCATCAGTTGTGTTATGTGATTGTGCTTTATTTTGAGCAGCTATTATGTTTCATTGTACAGCTTATTAACTGAATTTTCACTGTGAAGCAGTTGTTGCTATATGAAATGATCTGAGCAAATGTCGACCAGGATATTTGTGTTACCTTTTCATGGCTGTGCAGGCTGTACGGGACATGTAGGCATTTTTTAGTCACTCTGGCTGCCATGTTGTTAGAACCGTTTTCATTTTTGCATCATATCTGTCATATTCCACTTGTTGCATCACACAAAAAATGGAGCGAAAGCAAATATATCCAAGAATACTGAGATATATATATGTGACCAGTTGGCAATTGCAACACTTCTGAAGGAAGGTTTGTATTCGGCGGCACTGTGTAGCTGTCTGGAACTGTGCTAATTGTCTCAACCGCTTAAACTTCTGTTACGCTGCATGCTGGAGTGCATCTCACACATATCGAATGGGCACGCTCGTGTTACGTGGACATGTTTACACGTCCTTGTGATGACTTAATGGTGATGTTGAAATGAGGGGTGGAAGAGTGTGTGTGGCTTATAATTTTTTGGGCAGACATGTCCAGTCACTCAAATCATGCATTCTCATGTTGACATTTGAAAAGTCTAAATGTGCATGCACGCTGGTTCAAAATCACGGCCACGAAGTGGCACTAGTTGCTTGCACACTATGTATAAAGTCTTCCAGTCTTAAAACCATCAAGTGCGGTGCTGTGCTGAAGAACAAATGACATCATATTCATCTGTGTCTTGTTCCCACCTGTTAAATGAATGCCGTTTTTAAACAACAGATTGTTAAAAAAAAAATCTGAAGTTATCGTGCGGCTAACCAAGACTTCAGAACTGGCACCTTTCACGTACTGCTGCTGATTTTGTTTTTTCTCATTTAGCAAGAGTTATCACTTACAATATAACAGTTGGCTATGAATAAATTCTGAGTATTGAGTATGCTCACATGTTGGAAAGTGCTTTCAGGCTGCTGCTGCTGTTTGAATAGCGTTATTTGAAAGACCGCAACCTATCATTTGTGGGTGGTTGTGTAATTGATATGATCAGGATTTATAAAGTAAAGAATGACTCCGCATCCTTGTCAGTACAAGTAACGATGACTTAAAATTTGTTTCCATAAAGGTAATACCTTAGTGAACAGATTAGGCATGATGCTACAGGTTACCTACAGGAAGCCACTATGAAAGACATGGCTCTGTTACTTTGATAGATAGAAAGCACTTACCATCTTATTGCTTTCCTCTAATCGTGCTTAATCATACTTGTTGAAGGCGAGTTGAAAAACTGAAGCCTTGTTGTATGTGACCAGTGACCGGAAAGCTGATGCCTGCTAGCAGTACACTTGGACGTTCGTTGCATAAACGGGTTTGAGTGACGGAGCATTGTTCAAGTAACATGTTTCTGGGGAGACATTTCAGTATTTTGTTTTTGATGTGTTTTGAAGGCACTGTTGTTCCCAAGTACCACAATCGCCCTTTTTTTTTCACTGAACATGGACAGCAAACTAAAGAGGCTTGGTAGCAGGAGGTTAAATAAATAGTGCAATTGAGTTACACTTCTGCGGTACCAAGTGAAAACGAGCTGCACCGGTATTCAGCCCTCACGAGCCAAAAGCTTCCTGCCGTTGTTTGTTGTGTATGTTTATACTAGATCATCCAAGGGCATTTCTATACACTCTTAACCACGCAAAAGTTTCCTCATCACTTCCTCTCCCTTGTGCACACGTAGTCAGTATTAGGACAGCTACGTGAAGATAAAAAAGAAACGTGCATATATGCACAGGATTGCTCAACACGAAAGGGAATAATCAGTTTGCGAAAAAAGACAAGTTTATTTGTTATATCTTTACAACAGTAAAAAAGTACTTTTAGACGTTATATGTTAAAAGGAATTCTAGTTAGAAAACAAGCGTGTGCTTGTTGACCATAACTTACAGAATTATTATTGAATGAATACTTCGTTTTTTTTTTTATACTGAGTGACCCTGTACGTGTTTCGATTTCGTTGCAAAATCGCCACATCTCGCATCTCTCGCAGATGAGCTGCTGTTTTCTCCCAGCTTTTGTAAGCTGGACCAATATCGCTGCTGCCCATTTGATGAATGCTACATGCTTTTGTGCTTGCAGGGCTGTCATGACAAGACTGTTGTATTTTTAATATAAAATGTGTACATGAAGCTCTTGTACCTGCACATTTCTTTCTGCATAACTTTTTTTTTTCTTAAGGGAAAAGCACAACGCCTCTAGTTTCTTTATGCGAGACACCTGTCCACAGTAAAGTTAAGGCTCACAATTGCACTGATAGGTTCCATTGCTTCTTTAATATAAAACCTGCAAGTAGCTACCTTCTAACTGTCCAAGACTGCTTAGTTACTTTCACATTCCAGATTTGATCACTTTCGCTAACCTTATGAACAGTGTACCAACTTGACACTATGCCATCTCTGGTATCATTCAATGTTATCTTTCATAATCAGCCTAACAGAGACTCTGCGCTGAAATGTGAAGCTACATTTCATTTCGTTCGTTTATAGGGTTTAACGTCCCAAAGTGACTCTGGCTACAAGAGCCGCCAAAGTGGAGGACTCCAATAATTTCGACCAATTGTGGTTCGCAGACACTGCACAGCACACGGGCACCTTGATTTTCGCCTCCACCGAAAAGTGGCTGGGATTCGATGCCGCATTTTTGGGCACAGTAGTCGAGTGAATTGACCACTGGACACTGCAGCGGGGTGAAATTGAAGCTAGTTTTGATTAATGAGCTGCTCTTCAAGATTATAGACTTCACTAACAACAGAGTAGTGCTAAGAAAGAAGATGCCCAAATACATTGTGTACTATGATATATTTTCACACTGAATCTCTGCAGTGACATCCATACTTTTGTGGAAGTGATGCCCAAATACCCATCTGCTGTGCTGTGTCGATGCATGCTGAAGAATTCCAGGTGGCTGAAATCAATTCCCAGCTGTCCATTTACGTAACTCTCCTCTTCCTCCACCTCTCTCATCCCTTTTCCTTGCAATGTGGTTCCATTCACAAATACCTTTCCTTTACAACAATCTTCGATATGATCGAGGCACCTCTATGACAGGCTATTAGGCTGCACCTCTAATGCACCAGAAATAACATCTTAGACTAGATTTAGCAAAATGCTCCTTATAGTATGGGGTGCTGTTATTTTTCTTAAATGATACCAGGGAAGTCAAGTCCACAAGAAGTCAGACCATGAGCTCCCAGCGTTACCGTCGCCAAGGCCAGCCCAATCATAGCGTGCGAATTTGCGACTTCTGTTGTGGTACAAGCTACAAGCTTGTACTCTCGACAGCAAGAAAGATGAGTTCCCTTCTTTGGTTCGAAGCCTGACACTTGCATTTTTGTAGGAGAGGAAAAAGTAAAGGTATGCATGCCACTTGGTTGCATTGGCCATTATCATTATCATCAGCCAGACTAAACCCACTGCAGGGCGCAGGCCATCCCCATACTCCTCCAATTAACCCGGTCCTGTGCTAGGTGTATCCACTTGACCCCGGTGATCTTATCTTCCTACCTAAATTTCTGCCACTCCATGCTACTCTTTCCTTTCGAATTTGTTACCCTTAAAGGCCATTGGTTATCCTCTCTTCGCACTACATGCCCTGCCCATTTCTGTGTGTGTTGGCCACTACACAAGTGAGATGGAGAGAAAGCATTAATGGGACTGACAACGACAAACATGTAAGATTATGGTGGAAATAAGAAGCTCTCGTTTCACAGTGAAAGCATCAAGTACAGCAGTATCAACAAAACGAGGGTTTGCAATATTAATCTGACAGAAAATCGCTTGGAGCAAGCCGGAACAACTTCTTGCCATGAAACCTTTGTAACTATCGGTGTATCTCATCGCGTGAATATATAAACAAAAAGCCATTCTCTCTGTAGTCTGGATGTGTTATATTTTATTATAGGTTACGCTTTTGAAAATAAACAATCATCAAAGCAGCGTGTTGTCAACAAGGCCAACATTATTTCGCTGCAACAGCTTTCAGTGTAGAAACTCAAATGGGCACTATGATATATCTCTGGATGCTTGGACTTTAATTGCAACTGCTGTTGCACTCAGTACATCACGACATGTCAAAATAGGTGCATGCACTGACCGAAGGGCTCTTGGTGAAAATCTACAATGTGTATAACAAAAGCCTGCCTTTAAAATTTAGCCATCACTTCCTTTATAACCTGTACTTTCTTTGCAGTTTGACTCAGCAAAATTGAGATCATGGCAGCATAAATAAATGCTTGATCAATTTTAAAGTTGCACAAAGATGACCATTTTGAACTTGGGTGCTAACTTGGAATGACAGAGCATGATGCAAAGACAACATACTTGGTATGCACACATTGTCGTCCTGCACCACGCAGAATGTGCATGAGTTAAGCACTTTCATCTTCATTTGCAACATACAAAATCCCCGCATTACTAACCTAACCACATTCAAGAATTTTATTTAAATGTTACGTGTTGGGTGCCGGAGATGTAGAACACATGCTGCAACATCGCTCACTGCGAAATGCCAACTTGGCATGCGGAACAATTGAATTTTTTTGTCACGCTGCTGCATTAGCACGCCAGGGAAGGATTTTAAATCTATCGGCTTCTCTTACCAGTATGCTGTTCAATTATCTTCACACGTTCATGAAGTGGGCTCCACTTGCCAAATAAAAGAGCATCGTGGGCTCACAAATGTTGGCTTCTATCGACAGGGTACTGCATTCTAATTAGAGACCGCTCCCATTAAAAAAAGAAGCTTCCATAAGCTAGGAAAGATCAAGAAACAAAACATTGATGTCACCATCACATGGAAAATTTTGCAAGTAGAACTTAAGTGCCGACACAGTGTCTACATTACACCACCATTCACTCCAAAATTCTGGCAACCCACCCGTTCCATCAACCCATTCATGCATGAATTAAACACAGCGGATGAAAAATGTTTTTTCTCGACGAAAAATATCTCTCTAGGCCACAAAGATCTCAGAAAAAATTTGAAGTAATTAACAACCTCCTCATTATATTTTCAGTGTGTTCCCATATGAGACATCATGCTGTAAGGTGGTAGAGGTAATCAGCTTAAGTACAAAACAAAATAGTAATACTCTAAAAAAATGCAGGACACTCGTGAGAACAGCGTAACTAACAACAATTTAAAGTGAAAGGTTGATGATGGGCCTTGCACACTCCGCAGTAGAAGGACTCTGAGCACTCGGTGTAGCGAGGGATGTTGCAGCGACTGCAGAGGTACATTGTCTTGCTATGGCCGGCAGGACTTCGACAACAGTTGGCTTACTTCTGGTTACTCTTGTTCAGGAAATGCTGCCCGACGTTGCACATTTTCTTCCAGATGCACATACGTGGTGGAGCACTCTTTTCTATGTAGATATTGGCGCAGGCTCATTGGATGAGCAATCTCGTTGCATCAAGCTCTGTGCTGGTTCAACGTGGTCTATGAGCTCCTTGGCAACACGAACTTGGGATTCAAGTTGGTTCATAAAATGTTCTTTGCCTTTGTTGCATCTCCATACTGTTGAGGCATTCGCAACTGCCGCATTTAGTAAGGTGGAAGAGCATTCTCATGTAACCTTTCTTGTTCCAGACATTATTTCTGCACTTTGCAATCAAGGATTTCATGATGTCGACACCACCCATGCGTTCATTGTAAATTTCCACGGAGTGAGGCTTGGTGACATGGATTACGCTGCTGTCTTTTTCAATTGCGTACAAACTTGTTTAGAAAACGATATTCTAATGTAAAGACTCAGGAATTACGGCAAGGAGGTAGTCAATCAGTATATGCGTCGTGCATGTTGACCCTGTGCTCACCCATAAGCTCAGCAGGCTTCCCTGCATAGTTGTAGTTTTTATATCCGATCAACAATGTGCGTACTTCCTCGCGTTAAAAGCCCTCAAGGCAGCACATAGGCTAGAATTTACTGAAGCGCCGTTAGCATGTGGACGATTGCTGTCGTCACCCTCCTCTTCTGAGCTGCTTGAAGTGCAGAGATCCTTCTCCCAATCATCCACTTCAGAATCATCGAAGTCAAATTAGAGGTTAAAGGAGTATTGATTTCCTCCCTGGACACTCTTCGCTTTGAAGACATTTTGGAAAAATTGAAGTGTGACACTTACATACAACCAAATTCCTGCCAAGACGGCCTCCATCACACTTGGAAAGCGCGGAAAAATACAGGCGCTTTGAGCCCAGGCTTGGAATTCTGCAAATGAGTTTGAGGCTACGCTTTTCATGCATAATTCCCCATTTGAGGGCACACGTTTGTTTCCATGTATACAGGCTATAGCCAAGGAAAAAAACGACAACAAAACTGACTGACATTAAATAAGAGTTGTACTTCGCACATATATTTTTTATACTCAGAGCAACTGCCTCTCAAATTATTTTTTGTTTCTTAGGAACATCCGATGGCTTAAATAAGCCTACTCCCCATTAGAACCTGGCATTTCAAAAAACATCGAAGTGTAGTGTCATCTTTGAAACATGTTAGGAACCTTGATATGTCCTCAGCTGAGGACTACATGCGACAGGAGACACACTCCCAGGAAGTGAAAAATTTTTATAGCAGGATAAATGTATGTCCTCATATGAGGCCCGTATGAATGAGGGTTCAGGATTTTTCAAGTCTGAATGGACTGGCATCAATGCTTTTTAATCCTGTTTTCTCTCTCGTAAATGCATATTTCGCTGCCGGACGAATATCAACATCACTAAAAAGAGCCAGAGAATCAATCTTTACCAAGGAGAGTTAAACAGGTGAAGTGTCCCGAGCAGCAAGTTATGTTAATCTCCCATACTTTCCTAGTTAAATCTCAATGATGTAAAATAGAGGCCAGTGGATAAGAAATCCTCCAAAGCCTTGAACCTTTGCTTGTCCGTACTGCTCAGAAAAATAAATCCAGTTTAAGTATACATGCAAGGAAAGGCTTGGGATTTGTTTTCAAGAGAGAAAAGGGGTAAATAGCTCTATACAATGACCAAAGACTGGCTGCCAGTTGGCTACCGCACACAAGAAGAAAGGAATAGAAAGATAAAGGCAAGAAGACACATTAATGCACAACACTCTCAAGATGGTTCAACTGTGCAACCAATTCTTTATTGCCTTTATTTTTTTATATTTTTTTTGTTTGTTTACATTGCAACCCACTTCCCAGAAAGTAGAACACAACTAATATACTAATATCTTTGCTCTTCACGGCATCTGCTGTATGCTTTCTGCTGCTGCCAGCTAGTCACTTCCCAAAGGAAACGAAGGCAAAAAAAGGCAAGGCAGCGAGAAAAGCCACAGTTAAGTTACACTATCGTGTTATGACTGCCGAGAGCAACAAATCTAGAAACAATGCAACAGCACCGTGAACAGCTGTGACTTAATTTCTGCACTGCTGGAATATACTATTAACAATCAACTCTGCGGACAAGCAGCCACACTAGTTAATTATTCAAACTGGAGCACACACACCCAAGAGCAAACCTGATGCTCCATCACAGATTGTTTCAGTGCCGCGCGTGAGTTGAACAGGATGCTTGGCCTCTTCCTAAGCACTCGCTGTTCATTGAACACTGATGTGAACTGTTAGTGAACAGTGCCTTTCTGTCCAAAACAAAAAAAGAAAAACGGAAATGCATAGCACGAAATATGCAAGGGAGCTAAAAACAACATAGGCACATTTCCAAAATGCATCTAGACATTCCTGCCAATTTTTTTCCCTGGTGATTTCACATCGAAGCACACCGTTAACAATTTGCCCTTTGCTCAATGCAAACCCGCAGAGCAAGCAAGTGAACGCAACGTAACACTGTGGGACGGCACAGCAGCAAACAAGAAAATGCCTACCGGAACAAAATTCGGAACTAATGGGGAACAATGTAATGAAGTTCCTGCCACTGGGAAACAATGACAAGCACTAGCCAAGCTCTAATAGGTACCATCAGATGTTACGAATCGACGACAAGTTCTCCATTCACCTGCCACTTTCTAACATGACACGATAGGGGCTGGCCAGCAGCCTCTATTGTGCCATGTTGGCCTTTTTATTACTTTTGCTACATAATTCCGAGTACAACTATTCTGAAATCTGTGCTATACAGATGGATACAGTTCTAAAGCAAAGCAGTGAATGCCCCTTAAAGGAGGCCCTCCAACTAACACCGACCTGTTTTCAAGATATATCACATGCGACCATCTCGCACCAGCCTGTACCAGAATGTGCACGACAGCCGACTAATGTCAAGGCAAGAGGGTCTACGTGTCACTGGTTGAAAGACATTCTTTGAGGGGCATCTGCAGCTTTGTTCTCGAGCTGTATCCAAATGCACAGCACCTGACAAAACAGAAAAGTACTTGCACTTCAGGAAGAACCCACCAAAAACAAGCTGCTGGCGACAAAAAGGTCATTAGTTTTTTTTTTTTTTTTTTTTATGGAACATCTATCAAATGACTTTAGTATCGACGGGTTCATCTCAGAGCTTTGGAACTTCCGGCAATTCCGTCGAAATTGGTAAAACTAGGTAACGCGAGACTTTCGTCAAGGAAATGTACAGGCCACATAAATGCACTCCCAGACCTCAAAGACAATATCACATATTGGGCAGTTTTTTTTTTTTTTTTGTTTTTTTTGGCAGGACCGGTAATTGTCACCAGGACGTGAGTCAAAATCACTGTTCACGCTTACAAGGGTTTTCCTGATGAATAGTTTACATTAAAGAAAAAGAAAAGCATGACACACCGCGAGATTCTTTAAAAAAAAATAACCTGTGAGCAACAAATGCGACTTAGCATCGGAAGCACAAATACTGTTTTCTGCACTACAGGGCTCGTGCAGACACTGTTCAGGCAAAGAATTGACATTGAAAACACCTGCGCTTGGTATCGTTACCTTTCACGATACCAGTGACCTATCTATGCCTACCTTCGCGTGCACAAAAAAAGGTGTTGCATTTGATCACCGTGCTACAATTCTGTAGGCACTAAAGCCACATCAGTAAGAGTGAAAAACACTGGAAGGCAGCAGAAAGCGGTAATGAAAGAAATGCAGGATGTGACCTTGACATTTTACAAAAATGAATAACCACAAAGGAAGCAGAGAAAGCTTTGACACTCGACTGCACATGACGCTGCCGTCCAGCTCCGCTAAACTGCGTTCTAGGCACAGATACTCCCTAAAGCTTGGAAGCCACGCAGTCAAGTAGAGAAATAGCTGCATGGCATTCACCGGACATCTTTGGTATATATATACATGTAAAAAAAATTCCATTAACCACCATTTCTCGACGGCAAAACGAGGAAGTTGTTACTCTGCAAATTACTAAGAACGCGAGCCTCGGCTGCGTTGCAGTAACAAACGGCTACAACAATGCAGCGCAAATCACAGGTTACTACAGTGTTCCCACAAATTTGTTTAAGGCAACTGCCGTGAGTCGCTCACGGCATCCCTCACACGCATAAACGTGGGTTCCTGACACACACGCACACACAAACACATTCAGCGCTGTTTGCTCCAGATGAAACGCTCTGCTAAAACACACAAGCCAGTTCTTAAAGCAACCACAGCATCCGGCTTTCCACAGGGAAGTGGAAAACAAGGCGGCATTCGCAAACATTCTTCCAAGCAACTTCCCACAGGAATGGAAAGAAATGTGTTGATCACTCTCTAAGTGGAAGGTTTATCACCCATTCTTCTAGTGAAGTCCAAGCAAGTATGTATGAAGAAGAGATAAAATCCTGAGCCAGCGCAGAAAGCAAAGACGATTTTCTCGCTCTACCCTGCAACACACGAGGCAGAGGTTAAACTGCCACTGTTGTTACAGGCCAGAAGTGACGACATCGAGGGAATATTGCAAAAGTCAACTCAACGCCAGCTGCTATATCAACGACGTGCACGCAGAAAACAGCCAGTAATAATAATAAGCCATCCTCCTGCTGACTAGTACAGCCTTTGAAGACGAAAAAAAAAATTCAGACTATACTTCTTCCCGACGATGCCAGACACTGCAGCATAACTTGCACTGCACGTACACTTTTTACCAGCTTCTCATTTTTTTTTTTCCTTTCTTGTTTTTGTGCTCATACAGCTGATCACTGCATGGCTGCGAAATGCATCCATCGTTACACACAGATTCTTCACTAGTGTTCAGTGAAGCTGTCCTGGTTAAGAACGACATGCTCGCACTTTTGAAATGGATAAGCGTGGAGCTTCAATATCCACAAGGACACAAACAAACAAACAAATAAAAAGCAGATGCTTCCGGTTGTGAGTGAAAGGCTGTGTATTATAACGAAACACAATAGGATCAGTGTCAGCACAAATTTTGAGGGCTCAAATTAAGACCGAGCAATAAAGCTTTGCGAGCAAACACGTAACTACCAAAAGCAACAAAAGTTCTCAAAATGCAAAAGACAACGCATCGTGAAGGAGCAAACTAAAGCCAGGCAACAAAATTATTCAGGCAGACGTGTAAGTATCACACACAGAACTTATCGAAATGCAAAACAACGCATCTCTTACGCATGCACCGCACAATGAAGCAAACGCTAGAGGAAAACTCTGCCTCCCTCAACAATAAGCATTCCATTAGTAGCAACAAAAAGGCCAGTGGGTGAAATCTGCTGCTATAAGTACCACACAAAACAGGCTCATGGAACAAACGAACACAGGATCTACTTGCAACTTTGAAGAAAAAGCGCAGGATTATGTACATCATTGTTCAGACTAAAAAAATGCAATTCATGGAAAGGAGCAGGCTGTTTGAGTGGCAGATTCCATTCAATCTCTGTGGTAAATCAATGTTCACAAGAAAAAAAAAAAATAAAACACTTTCAGGTGAAAACTTGAGGGATCGGACAACACGTAGCTTAACGAAGTCCCACTCCACCAAGCAAAACGCCAAAATTCCCACCTCGCAAGGCCTACATTATCGAGCTTTTTGGAAGTTCTCCAATGCAACAAATTCTTCCCTTTCCCAAATTAGGCAACCGACACAAATGCGTAGTTGAAGCTAGACACAACCAGTGCCAACAAGAAATTCTTGGACTTATGAGATCACTGCATCTAATACTAAACCTGCAGGCCAACCTCTATTTGTGGCAAGAAATGGCTGGCAGCATGTCCGAAGCCAACTCTTTTGCCAGCACGCATTCAAGGACAAAAAAATTCTCAGAGGCAGCAGCGGAGATCAGCTGCACAAACTTGTGTCAACAATGGCTCCTCTGCTCGCTTACCCGTGTATTCTAGATGACCATGACAAAATGCATCATGAGAAAAAAATAATGAAGTCTCGCAGTGCAAAGCTATTCAGTTAGAAACAGCAGTTACCACAGGTACAGCCACGCGAGGAGCCACATGGAAAACCCACTGAAAATAAGATTGGGAGAAAAAAAAAATACAACAGGCTTTCAACACTTATTCGCACAGCCTTCCATATTCGAGGGGCGCATATCCTACCAGTATACGCACCGTGAAGACCTCGAGGTGACACAGACGCAATGTCGGCGCATTCTTTTCAAGCAAAAACCATCTCCCGCTTCGTACTTTTAAAAGCTTGCCACCAGGACCCAAATGACAGCAACAGTAGTGCATCAGTGTGTTGAGTCGAAGACTTGCAGTGCCTGAAATGAACACAAAGTAGAGACAGAAGAAGAAGAGGACGCACCTAGTGACTCTACTACTGTTGGCCCATGGATGCTGGTGCTTGGAGGAGGCTAAGGTGGTGCCGATAGTGGAACTGAATTCCGTAACGAGAGTCCATTCACAGCGGGGGAAAAAAAAAAAAAAAAGATACGCCTGCTGCAAAGTCGCCGAGGATGCCCAGTTGCAGTCTCAGCCTTCCGCGCTCACCGAGGCGAAGCTCGACGTAATGCTCGGCCGTATCCCCAGTGGGCTCAGCAAGTGCTGCTGTAGGGTGGGGGAAATCACAGCGGGAAGAGGGCTACCTCCGGAGTGGATGCGCGGTGGTGCCATCAGTTGACCGCCACTTGAACCTAGTGCCGAGGCAAAGTCAGATGGGCACCTGGCCAGCTGGGAGTCGCCCGAGTGCTGTGAGAGCGAGTGCGCCCTCAGACCCTGCGTGGTCTTGTAGCTCTTCCCACAATGGCAGCGGTGTGCTTTCTTCATCCTGAAGCAGAGAAGGAGATGAAAAGGTTACTACAATCTGAAAAACAAAGGGATGGCAAAATTAATTCCTGCAACACCAATATGGCAGATAAGAAAAGGGCCCTCAAAAGTGTGCCACACCTGAGCGGGATTCCGTTGCTCGAAGTCAAAGGAAATGAAGCAATCAAGTTCCGAATATTGGGCCTCCTCTGTTCAATCAACCTGGCTTGCAAACATTGTTAACACACCAAACCAACTAGTTTAGCTAGAAATGCAGCAAAAAAACTTGGTCTGGTTTGTGGGGTTTTACGTCCCAAAGTGCCTCGAGCTGTGAGGGTCGCCTTCGTCAGGTCGCCTTCAAGATAGTTTCAGCCACCTGGGGTTCCTTAATACGCACAGACATAGTAGAGTACATGGGAACATTTCGCTTTTGCCCCCATTAAAACGTGGCCGCCGCGGCGGGATCAACCCTGGGTTGCCCGGCTTAGTAGTCTAGTGCCCTAACCACTCATTCAGCGGGGCTGCAAAAAATGACCATAAATGAAAAACTGATTTGGTGCAGAAAAGAAGGTCTGCAGCCAATGCTAAAATACACAATTTGGATGCATAGAACAATGCTTGAACACTGTGCCAATTGCTATAGCTGAACAAGGTTTGGTTTGGTTTGGTTTGTAGGGCTTAACGTCCCACACCGATTCAGGCTATGAGAGATGCCGTAGTGAAGGACTCCAGAAAATTCGACCACCTGTGGTTCTCAACGTGCACTGACATTGCATAGCACACGAACGCCATTATGTTTTGCCTCCATCGAAACGCAGCCGCCGGGCGCCGGAATCGAACCTAGGGACTCCGGCACAGTAGTCGGGCATCTTAACCACTGTACCACTGCGGCGGGGTGGCTGAAGGAGTTCCACAGGTTGGAACTAATTCTAAACAGTGAGCCTTACTCCTGTCAACATAGGTGAACAATATATACGACAGTTTGAGTCACTGGCTTCATTGTACTCATTTTTGTTGCATGCTTAGCTAATGCTTACACCACGCGGAAAACCAGCTTCTAGTGGTGACAAAGCTTATCCTGGATTGTACAGAGAGTTATAGGTATGGCACTGTTTTATGACTTACGTTTTGTGGCTTGGGCTCCAGGCTGTAGCTCCTAACCTATGAACGGTCAGAAAAATGTTTCAGTGCATAGCAGAGCTCAAATCTTCGATAGAAACACAGTGGATGTCAAGTTTGCTGCATAGAATGCTTGCACTACACAAGACTGACAATGCTAAGCAATGAGTGTTCTTTGACAGCTTGAAGCCTGACTGCATGTGAGAAGCGAGAATATGAACAAAGGTTGGTTCAGTTTGGCTTATGGGGTTTAACGTCACAAAGCGAATCGGCCTGTGAGAAACGTTGTAGTGAGAAACCCCCCAAAATTTCGACCACCTGGGGTTCTTCGACGCGCACTGACATCACACAGCACATGGGCGCTTTGCTTTTTGGCTCCAACAAAAAGCAGCAGCCATGACCAGGATTCGATCCCGCATCTTTGGGCACAGTAGTCAAACGCCCTAACCACTGCACCACTCCGGCGGGGCCTAAAGGAATTTCGGTTACAGCATGCTGCTATGCGATTAAAGTGTACAATATTGGATATACCAACTTTTTCATCTGTGCTTGCCAATTCTTTTGTGTCCTTGAATTTAAACTGCTTGCCAACGAGTCTTCCCTACATTGAACTTCAACGAGTTATAAAATTACTAATATTGGCGTAATCAAAAAAGTACATCCTACACTGTTTTCTTCGTACTGTATAGACCGTTTTATTATGGGCGCTGCCATTTTGTGTATGTGGCGCCACCTAGCGGCTGAGTTATGAGCAACCGCCATGCTGGTATGTGGGGTCCCATCCACGAAACAGGCGACAAGTAGCGCAAATCGGCATTTTGGAGCTTTCACATGTAAATTTTAGCTTTCTGAAAGTACCTAGCTGAAAGAAAAAAAAATTTTCAGTAGCAGCGAAGCCATTTGGTCAGAAATGACAAAACAGTATGCTCCTAATCAGGTCGGCTAAAGACTACAAGCCTGATTACAATTAGTGTGTAACTTATGTGGAACAGAGCGGCGGCGGCGCACCACTGGCCGCGAGGGCAGCTTTCAATCTACGTTTTATTCTTAAATGATTTCTAGAGACTGCTTACCGTAACAATTTGAGGAAAGAAAGCAAGCGAATGCAGCCGTTTCATGTCACGTTTAGGAGCTATGCTAATCGCGCTACATTTGTTGGGTCAACCGATCATTCATATACTCTTTACTGCTTGAGCGGCTACTGCGGAAGTTCCCACACCTCCACTGGGGCTCCAATTCGGATCCATTTACTCTATCCTGGCTACTTTTGTTGGGTCACAATCAGGCAGGGTGTTCAAGCGTCCACTACCAGGCAATCGGATTTCAGCATTGCCTACATGACTCAACCACCTGTTTGCCGATATGCACAGGGAGTGGCGACGATTTGTCAACGGCGGGAGCTGCTATCCTGCAGTTTCTCTGAGTGGGCATTAGTTGCATTTGTCTGACGCTGCTGTCATGCTGACATCAAAATACAAGATAAAATGGACAATTGATACCTATGGAATAGTGACCTTAAATTATGTCCCATAATGACCTCATCGAAAGTTGCTTTTGTCAACAATTATATAGTTAATTTTTCGTCTCAAGGTTTGCTTACTGCAAGCGATCGCTGCTATTCCTATGATCATATATTCCCATTTATTATCGGCATCAAAATATTACGAGATGAGTGTTTTAAAAATTATATATTTTAGTGCTGTTTCACTAAGTAAGTTGACAACCAATTTATTGGTATATTGTTGTCTTCAAGTGGGACAGGTTCTTTCATACTTGCATTAACCCCAGGTGACTGAATCGAAATAGTTCTTTACCTGGCAGCATCTCGTAAATATTTGCCGCAAGGAATATCCTCCGCTTGTTGCCCAAAGACTGCCATTGTTGCACGGGTATTCAGTTTTTCCGGTCTCTACTCTACAAATACAGTGTTCGGAACTCGCACGAAAGGCTGCCAAAGCGAAACATTTTCGGTTGGGGCTTGAAATTCAGAAGCTGCTCGTCTTCGACCAATTGAGTAAGTTGCAAGTGGAACAGTGTAGAGCGACACACGCGCATACTACCGCTGTTAATCTTTTATCTTCTGTTAATCATCTCCTTTTGGTTGTTATTTTTTGTTAATGCAAACAACTGAGTAAAAAAAAGATTGTGCTAACCGCGGCAGCTCTTAGCAGCTAAACTGCGGCCGGCGGAAATGAAACGATCAGGGAAATGAAGGAAAGAAAGGGGCGAAAGAAGAAAGAACAGGGAAAGAAAGCACATCGCTCACATCAGCTAATCGGCTTATATACTTTGCGGCTATTCAAGACACTGTGTGCAAAAGACTGCAACGTGTGCCCTTTCTCCGTAAAATGCCCTGCCGCCCCGCTGCTATCCCTGCGTTCCCTTATACCAGACAGGAGGAGCTGCGCAACGCGTTCCGGTTCGAGGCTATTTTCCTCCTCGCCGCAAAAACAGTCTATACTATCAGCCAGGTGTTAATAATGGTTTCAGATCAGTGTTTGCTGTTGTTCTTGCAAGCAAAGGAGTGGAAATGTTTAATATCTTCGAAACTAATGGACATATATTATAAAAATGACTGCATATTGTAAACCAACATAAATGACTGATAAAGAATGCATTTTCATTGCATTTAGTCCAAATAAGAAGAAAAATGTTCCAAGAGGCCTATACCCCCCTCGGATAATTGCATCACAGCCCACGCTCAAATGGTCTTGGCTGAAGAGCACAATAGTGAGGGCTAGCTGTTGGAGCTTTTTTTTTTCTTCTTTTCTTTAAAAGCTCATGAGTGGCCTCCGCAGAAACAGTGCATGAGATAGGTCCGCAAGGTTCTGTTGGATATTTTTGGTTCCCGCTAACAGTGACCGACAGTTATAGTTAGCGATAAATAATGACGATGAGAAAGACAGCTCTCATGAAGAGAGAGAAAGAAAAAAAGGGTCTTTGTCTCTCTTGAGTCTCCTCTCTGCCTCCTTTTTCCCTTCCTCTCAACTATCCCCTCCCTCTCTAGAGAGAGAGTTGAGAGAAGGACAAAGTTGTCGTTCTCTCTCTCTCTTTCAGATACTCTCTTCCTCTTTCTCTCTCGAGGAATCAGGGGCATTCTAAGGATCACAGCAGGGCACCTAAAATGCTTTTGCCTTGCTGTGCCAGACTTTCCAGCTCTTTGCAGACATCTTCATACAGGTTGTAGACAACCCTATGCGAGTGTCAGCCTTGTGGCAGCTATGTTCATCATTCTCATTTGAAACACTGTCTAGGCTTTGCCTTTAAAGTGAGGATTTGATACTCTCTGTCAAGTGCATGTTCCCATATTCTGAACTTAGTAGAACCTTTGATGACCCAATAAAATTATGCCTTTCCAACGCACTGTCGTAGTAGCCATTGCTGCATCCTTGTGCAAGCCAAGTGGGCATGGGAAGGGCCGATGGCAGAACAGAAAAAAAGAAACGAGGCTGCGATGACAACAATTGAAGCAAGCATATTTTAATTAAGGAAGTGCAGCAGCCGCATGCAGAAAGTGGCGCTGAGGGAGTGACTCGACCATAGCGACACTGCTCTAGTGGAGCTCTAAAATTGAGCATGTTCCAGTATTGCTTCTCCCATAGTATTTTCCTTCGGATGAGACAGTTTTTTTTCCTCATTTATAAGTGATACACCCAGCAGGATCAAATGCACCGCATCATTTGGTTTGTCGGGCTTAACGTCCCAAACCAATTCTGGCTATGAGAAACGTTGTAGTGGAGGGCTCCTGAATTTCAAATTTTAATGAACTGACACTGCACAGCCTACTGGTGCCTTGCTTTTCGCCTCCCTCAAAACACAGCTGCCGTGGACAGGATTCGATCCCGCATCCTTGGGTTCAGCAAGTCAAACGCCCTCTAACCACTTAGCCACCACGGTGGGGCTCAGATGCATTGTACATAAGGCATAAATAACAAGAACATCTTTCCCACTACCTAAGAGGAATGTGAATTGACGGCACATACTTTGCCTCCTTTTTGTGTCCGTTTTTGGCATGGTACTTGATGCCATTGACGTTCTTGTACCGCTTCTTGCATCCCGGAACAGGACAGGCAAACGGCTTCTCTTCCGTTGACCCCGCACTACTCATCATCCTGTGTCGGTCAAACAAAGATGGGATGATACCGCTCACATCCCTTTTGGAACTGGGAAGAGGACATTTAGGGTCTTCGAATTAGAGGTGCAAATGGAGCAAGACATGTGCAACAGCCACAACACGGCCCCCAGTGCCTGCGACAGAAGATCCACGAGGCAAGACGCCCGATGGAGGGGGCCAGGTACGAAAAGCAATAGCTAGAGCTTCAGCTTTGTTCCACACATATCATCCTCACGACATTGAAACGAAAGAAGCAAACTAACATCTACTGATCTCACATTGTTAATCACCAAAGTACTAACAGGGCCTTTGAGTCAAAGGACCAGCGCAGCGCACTCACACATCAGAGCAACAGTGCTGGCCAACAGTCTTTGAACCCAGGTACAAAGTAGCCCGCCATCAGCGTAGAAGCTCTCAGCTATGTTTTGGCACGCAGCAAAATAGGCCTGGAGGTATGTGTGACATCATGCCAAAGCTCTACTGCGCCAATATAAAATATAACATTCTCTGTGCACTGGCTGAATGCATACAGTACAACACATCACGAAAGCGTACCTTAAAATTGTTCCTTCTCAGGGTAGAAGAGTTCTGAAATTTTAAAGCATACACTAGCGGTGGCATTGTCTTAGTGCCAGCAATATTAATACCATTAATTTTATCTAATGCTGAGAAAGGGTAGACAATAAACAGGGTAGACAATAAAGCACCACATTTGCTTCCCTCAAGATGGTAATCTTAAAATGAGAGAATTTCAAAAGCCTGTGATTCCCAGAATATACTACCTCAGACGACACTAAAGAAACAGGAACTAGCAGCACATATTTGAGGCTAGGTGACTGCTGTTTTTACCATCTTGGCTGAACCAGACAGGCATTAATAGAATGCAGAGTTTATGTTTCAATACAAAGAGGGATTCAGCGCCTGTTTGTGGTACTCATGGGATCCAGCAGTTGTTGCTGGCAGCCACAAATGGACAGAAACGGCAGCTAACAAAACAGTGACATACAAAATAAGAATGGTAGATCAACAACAAACCTCATTATGAAGTCCGAGATGAACTCATTCTGTGTGCTCCACGAGTCATTACTGTCATCCGATTCACTACTGAGGTCCTCTTCATCCATTTCGCTGCCTGCAATCATTTTTTTTTGTTCAAGGAAGAAAGAATTGGACCAACATTCTATTGCTGTCTAGCTCTAAAATCTAATGACCAGCTGCAGCTAATTAAGCATTAAATTAAATTAAGTGATAAATGAAACACCAAACACTGGACCACTCATTCAGCCATCATCCATTTCTGATCTAATATTGTTGAATTATTTTGAACAGTTTGAACTCCATACTTCTGGCAGTGAGAACGACAACAATGCTTCAGCCACTGTTTTTAATGAAAGGCTGCAATGACACATAAGCAATCTACCTATGCAAGTAGTATAAGAGAATGGTTCTAAAATGGGTGGGCAAGACTGCTGCATCTATGCGGTGCAGGTTGACCACCAGTTATTCTTTAAACCAAATTTAACAGTCAGTGTATAAAAAGGCAGTTCGTATATATATGGCACAAATTTTTCTTCTCTTGGATTTGCAAAAAGGGAGGGAGTTACCAATGCTCAGGTTAATGCTCTTGGAAACATTGCTACATTAAGCACAAATTGAAAATCCGTAATCATGCAACATTAATTTGTACAAGTGAAAAGGGCATGCACCAGATAATACAAGCAGACATTTTTACGAGCAAAATATTAGTCTACATCTACCTTGTTTTTTGTTTGTTTTTTTAAGAGACTAGACAAATGATCTGCCATATCGTTCCACAATTAGCAAAGTGACTTGTAATTTTGTTGGTTTTGTTTCATTTATGAGGTCTCAAATTGACTCAAACTATGAAGAATGCCTTAGCAGGGGGCTTCAGATAATTTCTACCACCTAAGGTTCTTCAACATGCACTGAAATTGCACTAGTACAAGCGTGCCTTGCGAATTCGGGTCTCATAGCTCAGTAGTCTAGTACCTTAACCACTAATCTGCCGCTGTTGGCCATTCACCATCACACGGTATAGCTCCACGATATAGCCATTTGTGAAAATGAAAATACATGGCTTCCAAAAAAAAACCTATGGTAAATATATTTTTAAGCAAAGGAGGCACCATAATTTGTAGTTCGGCACACAGCCCACATGACGTGTTCCGACACAGTTTAGTTAGTTTAAGGGCCTAGTGTAGCAAAGCAACTCAGGCTTCAGGCTATGAGGGATGCCGTAGTGGAGAACTCTGAAAATTTCAACCACTTCGGGTTATTTAACATGTACCGGCTTCGCACAGTGCACCTACAAAAAAACAATAACAGGTTTAGCCATCTCATGAGATGGGCGTCTACTCAAACAATACTTAATAGAGCAATTCTTTCTAAAGCAATGATGACTAACCTGATCTCTTAAGTTGAACGAGCTCTCATATCTCTCGAACTCCCTTGATAAGCCTATGCAAAACCCTGTTCGTGTGTAGTCAAGCTGGAGTTGCCTCGGTAACGCATACCTAGATTAATTAAGTGCAATGCACAGCACATATACTTCAACAGAGCCTGAGTGAATCGAGTTAACTATGGCTTTCCAAAAGAGGTCTAGCACAATTAACTCACATGGCATTTAGTGTTTACATAGCATGTAAACAAGTTTTCGACATCAAGAAATCTGCTGTAAAGCAAACAAGTTTCCTCGCCATATCAGATAGATGGCTAGTGGTAGCACGACAGCCAAAGTAAGTATGATATATCAAGTCGGGGCTTTGTCATGGATAGGATTGCATACTTTTTGCTTGTTAGCTAAAGCAAACAGTGCTTCAGTGCCATGCTCACTCATGCTATTGGAACACGAGCAACTATTACAAAGTTATAAATAAAACTGAGCTCATCCGTACGCCTCTCGTTAGGCAAAGCTATCACGCTAGCTGGCTGCCGTGTGTACGTGCAGGCTTTTGCCTGCACTAAAAAGCGTGTACAAAACGCACACAGGCAGGGATTGATTATTAACAAAGGTGAAAGCGAGAGGTGACGAGTGAACGCAGGGTGCAATGACGCGTTGCAATCACCTGTTGGCGTATTGCTGCAAACTGAAGACGCCGGAGACAGGGTCCGCTGTCTCTTGCGAATCACCCCGAGTGACTCTACACGTGATGCTTCCGTGAAGACCCTGCGCACATCGTCCGCACGATTAACGTGCACGCCTTTCACGGGCCGGCAGAAATGCGCGGAGCCACTTCCGACTAGGAAGTGCGGCGTGGCCGACGCATGGCCACACACAAACGCACAAAGCTCTATTCTCTATCGAAATGCTCCACGTGCATTGCACGCACCTAAAAAGCGCGTCTACATAAATGTCGTGCACTGCATTTAACTGCACGTGTGCTGCACATGTGCACGGTCAAGAAGTTTTGCGCTATGGCAACATAATCATGACAACTTAGCACGGGGGCACACTGACCTGAGAACGTAGCTGACAGGAAGGCACGACGGTTGCTGCAACTCTTGCTTTTCTAGTAGTCTCGGGTCACTATCTACAAACAGGAGCAAAAGCACAAAACGATTTAACTGCGTCGCACATGCAGTCTCGATAAACGCAGTCAACTTTTGACACCTTTTTAACCGCGCATTGCTTGACATTAAACATGGTTCCGTACAACTCAAAGTACGGCACATTATTATAATTACAGCCTCCGGAGAAAGTGGTGTATGCATGCCGAGCAGTGGTAACTGTCCTCATCAGTTTTCCCAATCTCGGATGGTGCACCCGAAAAATCGGGGCGTGGGGCGCCCAACCGCGAAGCGCGTGCTCGCGTCAAGCGCGCGCGCTGCAACTCAACAATACCTATGTGTGTGTCTTCGATGTGCAAAATGAGCTCTCGTAGCGTAGGGAACGTCAGGCCGCAACCATTGAATTTGCAATTGTTAATCAAGAACACCGCCATCGCACATGCGGCCAAGTGCATTACATCTTATGGAAGCGGCAACCGTGTACCGGCGCAGACGATGTAGCACGATGCGCCGGAATCCACGCCCACCATTGGCTAAGATTCCGGCTGCTACTGTGACGTATGAAGTCCAGATTGAAACAAGTGCGGAGATAATAAAATTGTATAAATTATGCGTGCTACTGATGTTATAACATTTGTGAATAATTTTACACATTTTTATGCATAATTAAACAAATTGAGAGCCTAAGAATTGCACAAACAATTATAAGTTTGTGTAGTGCGTTTTGTTCTTCTTCGCCTTTTACGCATACTTTGCTCGAGGACAATTTTGCGCAGGCGCAGTCCCTTGTAGCTTGCTGGCTGTGGTGGTTGGTAAGTGCTTGTGGTTCGTTTGCCGTTATCCTCTGTAATCCGCTGTTAGATCAAGTAGTATTGAAACCTGCTACTGCTGGAGGTAATCTGAGCTTTCAGAAGAACAGCATTAGCTGTGCATTTCCTGTGAAGAACGCATGAGCCGACATTGGTGTCCGATGCAAGATTCCTACCGCTCTTGAGAGAGCCGGCTTCGTTGAAGGTCACCTCAGCTGGACCGAAATTAACAATTGCAGTGACCGCCCTTTGCTCGTTAGCGTAGTGTGAGCGTATATAACGCCAGTTAGATATCCCTCTGCACCATTTCGTACGGTCGCGTTATTGTTTCGCTTTGCAGTTGCGTTGCACCCTCAAGGACCAAACTAAAAATGTTCGCCCTCAAGCTCGCCGCCCCCGTTTCACGAACTGTGGTGAGTACTGACCTCTCTTGACCTTACCTAGTCGTTCTGCGCTATCATTTGTGAGCGATAATCACTTGTTAGGAGGCTGAAGTTTCCAGTTTTAAGCATCCTTTCAGACATGGAGTGCTGAAAAACACCGCAAGGTAGAAACTTACCGTGGCGCCATGTTGAAGCTACTTCGTTTGCCCCTGCAGATGAACTTCCGTTTAATTCGTTAACGCGATATTGTGTGTAATGTTTGGTTTCGCGCTTCCAGTTCACGTAATATTACTTCTTTGCCGTGATATTGAGCATAGCTGGTACTCAGGGCTGTAGCTCTTTTTAGCTTTCCATGAAAGCTCAAACGGAACTAGTAGTTAGTACAAACGAGTAGGGGGCACGCCTGTTTTTACTCAACACTTGTAAATGCTGTCGTTGTTCTTGGTCGGCCAGTGCGTCGAAAACTAGTGATGCTCCACCCAAACCGCTCCCGTAACGTGCCTTGCGCGATGCCCAGTTATTGAGCCTAACGACTGTATTCTTACATTCCCTCCACACGAGGGCAGAGGTCGATATAACCTCGTGACCTCTTCGCTGTACTCCTTGTACTTGGCAGTGCGCCCTTCACGGGCTGGAAGCGTGCGCGCCTAAAGGTCATTGTTCTGGAATAGCTGGTACTATTGGGAACTATTGTGTTGGTAGTAGGCTCATGGGCCTTCACCAAGTTGCACAGCAAACTAGGCATTTCGATTCAAAGTTCCCGCACATTTTTTTCTCTGCTTAAGAATATAGACGCTGAATTTACCAAATCAAATATGAACAATGTAGCTTTGTTACTGAATCAGTACTAATGTTCGGAATGAGCAATCATAGGAAACTTTCACATACCAGCAGTGGTGTTGTTGTAAACTGGTTAACTTGTAAAGAAAGCTGTATCTCTTATTACGCAATGCCTGTCCTAGCTAGTGGTCTTAACACGAAATCTGTTGCTCTAAAGCGGTTGCATTATATGATTGTTAAATATAAATACTGATATAGGACATAAGCATAGGATTAATGTTGACACCTGAGTCATGCCCACTTATATTTTACATCAAGGTAGGGTTTGCTGAACTTGCCCGAACTCTTCAATAGTTTTTTAGAGGTTGTTTATGAGCATTGGGAATGCAGCCATTCAAATGAACTACATCATGGTGCTTAACCCTTGAACCCATTGATGTGGGCCTGTTTTTGTTATTCATTGAAATAAAATACGGCAAAGCCTTATTCAAACCTCGTTTCAGTTTGGAAAGCACTTGGAACATGTTAAATTCACTCGAAGAGAATATTTGACTCTCTTTTTGAAATTTTAGGGTATTTGCACACCCCTAATGCTTTCTCATCAAAGCTGCACACGACGTTTTATTGGAATTTGAAATATTTTATTGGGATTGTTTATATCAAAATTTTTAGATTGCAATTTATAGTTGAATGATACTGCTTATAAACTGAAAAGAAAAATGGTTGTGACCTCAAAGGGGGGTTTTGGTCTCGTCGGGCATAAAGACTCGCAGAGCACACTTTTGTAAGCGTTGCGATTTAAAACAATGCTCAGGCTATTTTACTGCAGCTTTATTTCCATGCTTGTCATGACCTGAACTAGTCTTTTACATTGCAGCCATTGTTCTTGAAACTGAATTCATATTGAAGGTAGCGTAAAAAACGAGGACCAAGGAGTAGGAAGACACAACACGAGCACTTTCTCTTGCAACAAAAACTTTTATTGAAAACAACAGAATAAATACCCATCTTAGTTTCGGATGGTATTTATTCAGTTGTTCTCAATAAAAGTTTTAGTTAGGAAAAAGCACTCGTGTTGTCTTTCTACTCCTTGGTCCTCGTTTTTTGTGCTACCTTTATTATGAATAAGATTCAACTCTCCCAACTTTTAACCTTACTATTGAAACTGATCCAGCATCAAAAAAGAAATTCAGTTGCTAGTTGTTCAGCCAGGGGTGTGTATAGTGCCTTTGCCAAATCGAATAAAATAGTGCAGCTTCGCAAGGCTGTCTAGTGCACTTTTAATATATTCAGAAGCAAAAATCTTAAATTTGTTCAAATGGCGAAAGATGCTGCATTAACACCTCCTCTTAGGCTTGTTGATGCATACTTGAATAGGTGAAAAAGTCGCCACCAATTCAAGAATTGCGAAAGTTTGTTAATTTTGTGTTGTCATTAATTTTTTGGCAGGAAGTGTTTCATTAAGGTATCTTTGGATTTCAGGCCTCTGCCACATCCCGGTCCTGCCTGCGACCTCTGTCGTCGGTCAGCAACAGCAGGCTCTTTGAAGAGGTGGGACATATGGGATTGATTCACTCACAAGGCGGCCTTGCAGTCCAAGAAGGTTGCTGTGCATGTGTAATGCAGCTTAGCATCTGCAAACTTCAGTGTGCCGTAACGATGTCGAAACTAGGCTATCATAGTATTGTTTTGATAATTTAATCTATTTCTTGTCTTCGGCAAAACTCGATGGTGGTGTTTGTCTGACAGCAAGTTTCATTGTTTCTGAAAATTTTACGTGGAAATGTTCCCTCCAGTAAATTTGAACTCTCGAAACGTGTAGCAAAAACAAATTCATGGGCACTGCTCTGAAATGAACTGACTGGCCTCTCCTCGGCTGTAACAGCCGGCCCTTCAGCAGACCTGCATTTAATATGGTATTCAGTCCTCCCTCGGGCTTGCATGCTAGTGGTGGCCAAGTATCTGTTTTTCCTGATGATGTTTAGAATGGTTCTCGTCGGATGCTTGTCTGTTGTGCAGAACCAGAACAAGACCGTGGTGCTGCCCGCTGGTGTGTCTGGCCTGGCTCTCGGTTCTGGGCCCCTGAGCCAAGTATGTTGTCTGGGCTCCTCTCATTCTTTTGTGGGTACTAAAGCAAGGAAATTGCTCATTCTTCACACATTACAGCACATACTACTATGTCATGATACAGTCAGTATAACCCTTCTACAGTAAAGTCACTTGGACCGGCAGGAATCTTTACTTACAGTAGAACCTCGTTATGTTCCCGGTTCACATGATGTCCCATTTGATACCCTCGAAATTGCAGGCTGTAAAACATCTTCCACGAGTTACACTATTTTTCTCCTGGTTAATATGTTCTCTGATAACACAATTTCCCGGTTATTACATGCAAAATTTCATCATTATGTTCATATAATACGTTTTGCGATTAACTGGGCATGTGCTAAAAAGCACTTGTGACATGAAACACTGATCGGCACCACTCTCATGCCACAGTTGCTTTCCTGCTGTGCCCAGGTGCAAAGGGGCAAAGCATCAAAGAATAAACATGCGAAGCGCCGTTTGCGTGGAGACATGAGTTCATGGAGAAACGCGGTGGCTTCTTAGTGGCACCATAGGGGTGAAGCATTACATAGAAGTGGGCCGGGTCTGGGGGATGCAGCTTGAGCAAAAATGCAGTGCCTGAGCCATCGCTATGGCTTCTTCACGTCTCACTGGTGCAAGAGGGTGTAGCATTCAGAAACAACCAAGGAAGTGATCCTGGTTGTCTCATTTACTTCTACAAACTGGATCTGTACTAAAAATGCGGATTGAATTCTGCGAGAGCTGAAAAACGAGTTTGACGTGTGTAAATTCTAATCTACACCTTTATGGATTGAAACTTTCAATTCTAAATGCCTTTGTACCTCACTCAGCACTTAAATTTTTCGAAATCTGGCAGCGTTTCGATCATACGTTTTCTTGAGCATATTTTTTCCCACATTTCTTAATATATCAACGAAGTTTTACTGTATCAGTTGTTGATGACAGCCCTGCATGTGCTGTCGGTAATTAAATGGCTACTTAATAAGGGTCTTGTTGGTTTATAGTGAAAGAATAATGTGCGATTATTTATCATATATTTATTTATTCAGTTATTAGATTTCTTGTGGAAGTACCATTTTGACTTGAACACTACGTGGCTGCGAATACACTGAAAGTTTTATCTTGTGTGAAAACGAAAGCTTTGCATGAACATGGTGTTGTCACCTGCTGTTTGCTATTTAAGGGGTATAATAGTTAAGAAATGCATAGGACAGTCTAGTGCAGCAGACATGCACTGCGGCTCCACTTGGTATTGCTGCCTGGTAGTATGCGCTGTCCAGGTCTGCAAATGTTCAGCCGCTTCTTCCCTTTCCTACTTCCTACTATTGGACTGTCCCACTTTCATCAGACTTTTGTGGCTAGCTTTTTTTTTTTTTTTTTCCTACACGCTGTATGCTTTCCCTTGCAGTTCCAAAGCCCTTCATAAAGCTTGCTACTGAAAGCTGATGAGACGAATTGTAAAGCGGTCTCAAAAGAATTTCATTTATGAACATCTTTTATTTATTTTTTCTTGAAAAAAAAAAGTTAGCTTTGTGTTTCCATGTTGCTTCCTGGGAAGTATGTTAGCATTGCATTGAGGCTGAATGATTAGATCATTTTTTTTTTTGTCCCGTCCCACATGCTAGTTTCGTGTGAATCGAAGGACCATGTTTTCTGAATTACTCAAATGCACTGCAAACTCTGCTATAGTGTATGGCCAGGGTTTTGGAGATGGCATTCAGCAGCAGTTTGTCGTGTTCAAAAGAAAAAATATATATATATATATAAAAAATGAATAGCCCTGCAGCAAGCTCATCAGACTGCCGGTGTGCCCGAGACTTTCTTTCAATTTTGCGGCATGCTTTTGTTTTTCTCTTAGCACAAATTGGGCACTTAGGCTGGGCATCACATCGCTTTGTGTTCTGTTTTTTAGCAAATTCAATAAAAGTGTGGCATGTTGAAATTGCAGTCCAAATGCTATGTGGGAATAATTTTGTGGGCTCCACCCTTTAATGCTTACCTAATAGATGAATGGGAATATGTGGGAAGCATATGAATGTAAAAGGTTTTGTGTTCCTGCCAGTTTGCAGTCACTATCAATGTAGCTGTTGAGGCATGTTGATTGTGCTACAAACAGTAGCCCAGAGGGTGAGCCAGTTAATGGAATGGTGACAGCGGGTGGGAATGGGCATAGGTTGAATGACTTAATTCAGAAATGCACTTTTTGTGTCTAACTTTTGTGGTTATTCCAGTGTCATGCGATCTGATTGAGCCATGGCTTCTCTTGGGCGCAGGCTGTGCGGGGATTCCAGACCAGTGCAGTGCAGCGGGATATTGACTCTGCCGCCAAGTTCATTGGCGCTGGTGCTGCCACCGTTGGTGTGGCTGGCTCTGGTAAGTATTTTTTGGGCTTCATTAGCTGTGTATTGTGGCCAGAGCTGGGTTACCGCATAGTATTTTGTAGTTTTCCACTGAATCCAATTAGCAGCAGAAGGGGTGTGCATCCTATGGGATTCTCAGTGCTATTCAAACCCCCTGCATTTACCACTGGGGCAATGTTGCTTGTGAATGGATCAGACCCGTCCTGGCTTTTTCTTCGGTTTTTGCACTGTTGCGATGCCGCGCTGGTTATGGTGGTTATATGGGTATTTTTTTCTTGGTTTTGGCAATGAGCACTTTATTAAGGAGGTAGGCTACCCTTGAGCACCAACTTTTTTATTTCTTGAGATAGTGAATGAAATATTCAGGGTAGGCTCACAGTACAAACACTTGAAGAACTGCGAAGTTTCATGGGGAGCTGGGCTAATTGGTTCTCAAGTTAGAGGTATATATCATGTTTACATAAGTCTCTTAGGACAGGCATGGAGAATTCTCAAAACATGTTGGCACTGGGAAATTCATTATGGTCATTCCTGGATAGCTACCTCAGGTCAAGACAATTCCCTTTTTCTAAATTTTCTCGCTGAAAAATTTTAGCAGAGCCCCAAAAGCAGTGTTATTAATCAAACCTTTAACCAAATTTTAATCGTTTGTCATTAATTCGAGACACAGTCTAGAAAAAATGAAATTGTCTTGCCCTCAGAATTTTATTGAGGTATGGAATAAAAAAACCCACGAAAATCTTATAAGCGATTCCAGAGATACGGCTGTCCTAAGCAGCCACATTAGGCAAAAGTGATTCTGAGAAAACGACCCTAGAAGGTTGAGAGAACACTAACGTTTTTGTTTGTCAAGATATCTCAGTGAAACTTTGGGCATGCTTATATTTCAATAACTATTAAGTTTCATAAAGCTGTGCACGCTGGTTCTAAAGTTACAGGAGTATATCATATTGGGTCCAGGTCTGTAGAATTTGCGTAATGAGTTGGCATGGTGAAATTCATTGTGGTAATTTCTGGATAGGTATTGCGGGGACAAGGGGCTGGTTTTAAACATCTTGTTTTCTAAGTTCCACTGTAACATGCTAGGATGCTGCAGACGTTGATGCAGTCAGCAGCGGCGCGCCTTGCCATTAGCGCACACTTTGCCCAATCGCAGCCCTGAATTCGAGCGCGGGAAACTCAAAAGCTGTCGCAAGGCTCCCAATCTGAAGCAAGCCACGCCTCAATCGCTGTGCCGCTAATGTTGGCAAAAGAAAGTGCAAGGATTCAAACAAAACAGAATCAAGATGGCGGCGTTCAGTTCGAGAGAAGAATGACGCGTGTGCGAAGTTTGGGAATTTTTGGCGCTTGCTTGCAGCTCTGCGGCTGCCGCTGCTTGTTACAATAATTTTCAGTATTTCTACGATGAGTTGGGCATTGATAATTACAGAAAGGGTAATTTATTATAAGACATACTACCGGTATATACCGTATACACTCGTGTAATGGCTGCACTTTTTTTTCCGAGATTGGGGTGAAAATCAGGGGGTGCGGCGATTACATGAGAAAAAAGACAGCGAAAAAAATTATTTGCGGTGGTACCTGCCTTTATTATTGTCAAAAAACTCCTCGTCCTCCTCCGCTGAACTTGTCGGGATTTCAGGCTCGTCCAGTGTCCAAAACATCACTCCTCGTCGCCGTACACATTTTTCGTCAACGCCGAACTTTCGTCCAGCCGCTCTTTTTCCTTCTTTCGCGTAGTGAATCACTTTCAGCTTAAAGTGAACAATATAACATATTTTCCCATCGAGGAAAAAGAAAATCTTCAGCTCACGAGCGCAGAACAAATCAGGGCAGCGATGCGTTCAGATTGAGAGATCGCACGTGATATGCTTTGGTCGATAGAGGAAATGGCTGTAAAACGGAGGAGCGAACAGACTTGGATTGGATTGGATTTGCTGGCCTCACCCTTTGTAACGGGCGGGCATCGCTGCAGCTAGGAGCGCCCCCTTTGTAACAGAGGTGGTGGCTGCTGCCCCCATGCTCGACTTTTTTTTTCCTCAAATATTTTGTTCTTAATTCTTATTGGCAATTCTACTTCTAACCTTACGCTTCATTTTTGCTTTCACTTGATTTTTGGGCCCCACCTGGTGGCAGTAACCACAAAACGTTTCGTATTTCTTGCACAGCACAGTAGACGGCACTGCCCAGTGCGGCTTTTACTCAGAAAATTGGGAAAAAAAACATTTAAAAAATTTCTCTTCTAAAGTTCGGGGTGAGGCCATTACACGCGTGTATACGGTATAATCTTCCAAAATCGACTGTTTGCAATTTTTCAGTTTTCATAGGTCACGTCCCCCCTTAAATGATCATTCCTCACTGGTGTAAAGACCTTCAAATCCAAAACAAGAATGCAGGAAACTTCAGCTTAGAGTCTGACTTTCCAAATTGACCAACACCGGTGGCTGACTGTCTGGGCTGTGCACGGAATAATCAGGCAGTTCTCCCAGTTGTAATCGGATATCTGGCACTCCGTACTCATAGGAAGGAGCTAGGATAAGAAAAATTAACGGATTTAAAATGAATTTTGACAATCTAGGCACTATACCTGGGCCGGATGTAGCTAGAACCCTTGCTTTAATCAATCAAGCAGATTTAAGGGGAGACACTGGTCTTAAAATGAAAATTTTTATTTTTAGAGATATAATAACGAAATTGGGTGTGTATATGTATTTCTTCCTCCTGTTTTCAAAAATGTAATTAGTTTTACTCTATCTCAATTAGTTCTAATGTTATTGGGAAATAACCAAAGCCTAATTTGGTAATTTCTTACGGGTCGTTAGGACAGTTTCCCTCAATATTTTTTCGTTCCGATTAAAATGTAGTTGTAGCCAAAGACCTGCCATGTGGAGCTATGCTATTTATATTATCATTGATGTACATAACAGTATAAAAATATTCAATTATGTAGATGCCCCACAATTCGAAAATATAATTAGCTGACATTATTGTTCAATAAATTTGATATGTTCAACTTAGCAATATAAAAATAGCATAGCTCCACAGTTCAAACCTTTCTGAATTCAACGGTATAAGATTTATTAAAATTGCACCACAAAAACCCAATGAAAAGTTCCGTAAGGCTAGTCATGTCACCAAAAAACATGAAGCTGAGAAAAACTCATTTGAAGTTTTGACACTGAGTGCAGAAAATATTGGGAAGAATCTTCGACAACGGATGTTACTCAGATGTTCCCTATCAGTTTCCCTACAAAACAAAACAAAAAGTGTCTTATTCCATCCAAGGAAACATTTTAAAAAAAAAATGTCGAATGTGTAAGTGTGATGAAATTATAGAGGTTACTTTCGAGAAATTAGGGGTTGACTTTTTTTTTTTTTTTTTTTTGAGGTGAAAGTGAGGACCGGGGCCAAGGAGACGAGAGCTCCACCAGGCAAACAGTTGGGGAAGAGAACTGCTTCGCTTATTCTTGGGGAAGAGAACTGCTTCTGTTCGAAATCGCAGTTTTCGCAGACAAGCAGAAGCTTTACAGCAAGGCCGTACTCCTTATCTGTTGCCTTGCTCAAACGCAGACTTCCTGCCTCGCAGGTTCCGCACTTCGCTTGCGCGAAAAAATTGTTCAAAACCTTCAAGTCCACAATCACGAACTGGGTACCGGCATTAGCTGTCTGGTAATCCGCACTGACGCGCCAAGAAGGTCAAACTTGCGCTGGGTTGCCGACTTTTCCGACAGAACGGACTTTGCTCGCGCCGATCGCTCAACACGCTGCGCCTGCTCGGTCGACGAATAGTACACAGCATCAACACGAAGTGTACCACGATCCGAGATACGATTCGTGCTGCAACTTGGTCCCGCGGTGTCGTCATCGGGCAGCGTGCTTGATGTACCCGGCGGATCCAACGAGTCCGGCACTGCAGGCCCCGGCGACGCATTGGTGGCCGCTGCCTGCTGTTTTCTGTTCCACGGACGTTTCTTCCGGCTTCCAAAAGCTCGTTGCGTGCTCGGTTTCAATCGACTGTCTCCCGGCATCTCGATCGCAAAGAGAAACTCCCGGCACAAGGCGGAAACACGGCGTGTAGAGAAACACGAGCGCAAAAACAGACGCGCACGAAGCGACAGCCACAGCGGCGAACGCAAGAGAAAGAAAAAAAAAATGACGTAGACGGTCACACCAGCCAATGGGAGGCCCAGAACGGCGCGCGCGGGAAGCGCGCCGCGTGCGAGCCAATCAGCGACCCGAAAACGGCCTTCGGGAAACCGGCCCGAACCGCCGCTCGGCTTGAGCGACGCCATTTTGAGATAGCTCAAATTGCGCACAAAGAAACCAGCTTCAAAACAAGCCCAAGATGGCGGCGATCGGCCGGCTGCAACGCCGGCGGCGCGCGCGGGAAGTTCGAACAAAGTCTCTTTTTTCGGGGCCATTTCGTCGCTGCCGTAGTGTTTTGAAAGCCGATTTTATCGCATTTCCCGACCGAATTCAGCGTTAATAGTTTTACAGTAGATGCTCGAAAGGACAAACCTTCCGAAAATGAGTTTTTCCCAAAATCGACTTTTTGACCATTTTCGACCGTTTTAAGACCCGCGTCTCCCCTTAAAGTGCAATTGTAGTTTTGGAGAAATGCATTTTGCTCAGCAAAACCAGTTGGTGACTTGGATTAAGATCTGGAGTTCAGTATGGTCCCTATAGTCCTTTCCATCCTGAATTTTGTAGTGTGACACTTTTGGTATTTTGACCTGGTTGAGAAGCTTTTGAAGAGCATAAAGTATTAAGACTGCAATGCTTTTCACAGGGATTGTCCAGCATACCGCACATAAGGATTTATTTCTCACGCAGCTTTATGTTATCCTTTGCTTCATAAAATGGTAAAGCTTTTGAGAACTCAGTTCATATACCTCTCACGAGCTTCAACTCTGTACGTGGGATGCTCATCTCTTCCATGGCAGCACATACCTTCGCGTCACTAGCACTGAAGCAAAACTGTGGCTCTTGCTCCTGTGGTTGTGAAGCCAGTTTCTCACATCTTCCATGGCAGTTCTGGACTTCGGTCCTCGAAAGGCACAGCACGTAGCAGCACATGGAAAGTTCTTTGCTTTCTGCAATCTCTTGCGCACATTTCTGATGCATCGAACTTCTGCCCTAGTGTGACATCGTTTTCAGATTCTGCTTGGAGGGTCACTTTCCACTTGAAAGTTGTGCTGTATTGTAGCAAACGTTGCGGTGGCATGTTGACTTCTCTCGGGCGCACAAACCACAAACACCACTGACGGTCAGCGATTTGACACCAGTGAAGCAAAATGCAGAAATGGCGACTAGGCATGCAAGAAAAAAAAAAAATGCTCAACAACGCTTCATATAGCACGTGACTAGTCAGGGGGTTTGGAATCGGACTGCATCTGAGCCATGGCGTTCCCGTTTTTTGACGTGGAATGCCCGCATTTTTTTACGGAGTTTTTGACTTATGGAAACAAATTTGTTGCATATCATTAGATAAAATTTTAGTTTTTAAGCAGCCCACTTCGTTCGATGCTTGGCAGCCTCACCGCGCAATGTTTACTGAGACAATAGGCGGCAGCTGGCGTTTGATGGCTGTACCACACCTCGCGGGCGAAAGCGAACCTGCTGCTGCAAGTTTGTTGAACCGCCGCGTTTTGAGGATGCTTCACTGCGTAGCCTTATCTGCCATGCAGTGAAGCATCCTCAAAACGTGCCGGGGCCGTATGTGCAGCTGCTATGCCACACTGGGTACAGGACCTCGTATTTCTAGCTTAAAATTTACTTTATATAACCACATTTTCGCCCCCTTGAAGCCTGCACAATATATATTGTATGGAGGCTTGGCAGTGGTGCCGTGGCGAATGCGAATGAAGTCCGAAAAATTGAGAGCAATTTCGGGAGCGCCAATACATTAGTTGTATGGAGAATGTCGTGATTGCAGATTAAATAAGTGATGTAGTTTTTGCTTCTCTACAGTGCCAGGTAGGGTGTGGCATGACGACCACGTGAATGGTTATATCTGGCGCTATAACACTTAGCCCGAAGAAGGTAGAAAATACGCACAACCAAAATGAAAAGTCTCCGAGCTTTGTTTGGTGGGTCCAAGGGGACATAGCCTGCCATGGGTGCAAACAGTGAAAGTCCGAAAGTCACCCATTAATGTGGTGTCGGTTTTTTGTAATCTATAATAGGCAAAAAAAAATATGTACAGACATTGCTGCCGCAGGCAATTTTCACAAACAGGGATGTCAAGCACTTTTTTGCTGGCAGACTTGTGAGGTGTTGCTATCTTGCACGGTGATTGTCCTGTCCGTAATTCCCTGTTATCATCTAAGTAAACCGAGGAAGAAAAAAAAAAGCTTAATTTGCAGTTATACACAAGTCTCTTCTTGTGGACACTGTTTCAACGGACCATGTGCCCTTGAGCTATATTTATTTGCCTAGTAGCTCTTAACTTTGGTAATGCATGCTTCTTATGAGACTTGCTTGTACTTGCAGGTGCTGGTATTGGCAGTGTGTTCGGCAGCTTGATCATCGGCTATGCCAGGAACCCCTCCCTGAAGCAACAGCTCTTCTCGTACGCCATCTTGGGCTTTGCCCTGTCTGAGGCCATGGGTCTGTTCTGTCTCATGATGGCCTTCCTGTTGCTGTTCGCCTTCTAAGACACTGCCACATGCCACGCCTTTGTTTTTTTTTTATTGTGAACTTAGTGACAGTTTGTTGGCTGGCAAGCGGACCTCCTCCTCGGGGGAGGGGACTGCCTGTAGCGCAGGTCATCTGTAAATGCCCGATCACTGAATAAAAATGAAAAGATTGAATGTGTGTGAACTTGCGTCTCAGCCTCTCCTTGTATCCATTCTGGACAAGGCCAGTGCATGCTCTCTTGGATTGTTAGTGAAAGCGATATAGCAGCAATGCTTCCCATATGAGTTGCTGCAAGCCGTCTAGAGGCGCACATGGTACAAATGATAAAGGATGCAATGAGGGCCACTTGCTTTCAAACTTCCAAGGGACACAAACCGTAATTCCCCACAGTCCTCAGCAGGAATTGGACCTCTGGCTGTTCTTGACAATGTTAGCACTAGCCCAGGAGCATGTCATGGTCTGTGGATTTAAAATTACTCTGGCCAGTCAAAACTTGATGCTGCTACCAAAAAGGATTGATTACTGCTGCATTATAGCCGTGAAGGCTGGCACAAAAAAAAAATTGCCTGCATTTTATATTGTGTAACTGGGTTATGGTGATAGCTGCTTTGCATGGTCTTCAGTTTATAAAGGCTGTTTTGGGTTGTAGGGATCGATAGAAGCCAAGCTTATTTGTACTTGTCCATTTCATCTTGCATTTTGTTTGCCTGGTGAGATGGTATGTAATGTTTTAATAGTGCATTGCTCTTGTACCTTACTGTAGGAGTGGAATTGGCTGCACTAAGTTTCTCATTTTCCTGTAACCTACCATTGAGAATACTTGATTGCATGCAGTTCTGGAATTTGGGCGATGTAAGCTGAGCTTATTGTCAAAGCAAAAATATTGAAATAAAATTGGAGCACTGCAGAATCTGCATTGAAGTAATGCGAAAGCACGGAGCGACAGCGGCAAAGGGTGGCGGCAGAAGCGCGCACTGCCCCGGATGGGGAGCTGGTTACGAGGGAAGACGACGCGGCGAAAAACGCAGTAACGGGAGCTAAAGAGCTGCACTTAAAAAAAAAAAAAAGCCGTGGAAGGCGTTTATGTGACGAGTATCAAATGAGTGAATGTAAGTATTTATTAGCAGAGCACAACAATTGCACAACTCAGTGCCTTAAATTTGGAAGGACATTTGTATAGGTTTCGTTGCCTTGGCCTGTAGATATGCTGTTTCTGGTACCAGTACGTGAATGTCAAGAGGCAGCCTTTTTGTTTGTTTTCCTAGGCAACAATGGTATTTCGTAGCACAGTGCATTGCATTTGAAATAGACTGAACCATACAAGTCTGCATGGGATGACAGCTGTAACTGCTGTGAAGTTGCAGTGAAAGTGGTGTATTTATACTCTCCATGTGCATGTCTCTAGCTGCAATTCCAGAAATCGAATTTTCATTTATTTTCCTGACATATGTGTATGCAAATGATATCTAGCAGTGTATATTAGATATTACACAGCCTAGCAGCCCATGGGCTTATCCAATGGTATTTTTGCTAGTTAACACCCAAAAATATAGAGGTTCAGCATCCTTGAACCAAGTTTCATGAGCGTAAGCCTTCTGCTGCTTAGATCTTGGCATGCTTCCGCTCTTTAGCTTCTCTGAAATGGACCAGTCTGTATTTCATTGTTCGATAGTCCTAACAGCCTGTCTCGCACGGCTGCGGTGTGGTGCGGGTCGTATTTAGCGAGAATGGATGGATGGATGGAATGGATGGAATATATGAGCGTCCCCTTTGAAACAGGGTGGTAGCTATGCCACGCCGCCTGGTGGATTCGCCCGACACTACGCTCACGAACCTCGCTGGAACGAACCTCGCACGCACAAGGAATTGGGAACAGAACGGCCCACGAGGCCGCTGGCGCACAGCTAGAGGAAGACCGCCGGCATAGCCTTGATGTGGGTCCGTCCAACTCGGACCACCCTTACTGTTCTCCAATCTCCATCATACCGGACTATGTCATCACTCGGCTTAAAGGCTTAAACATGAACGGAGGGGTTTGTTGCGGGACCAATTGTCCCCGATCATACTCCTCCGATCCCTTCCGGCCTCTCTCGTCCTGCCCAATAAGTTCTAACTCGCAAGGCGCAAGCCGGTGCAGCGTACACACCGGACATCCTGAGTCAATGGCGCCGAACCAAGATCAGCTGCCCCAACTGCCCTGCTGACTCCGTTGACCTGCAGCAATCGATCTGGACCTATCCTGGCACGGCTGGCCTTCGCGCACGCTACACATCTGATCACCACATTCAGAGTTACGAAGACTGGACAGCCCCCAATACCAACGCCAAGCGCAAGCTTAGTACCCTGCTAGACTTCATGTCGGAGTCTGGCGCCCTCAACTTCGCCTAACCCACCCCCTTCCCCTCTAGGCTCAGGTCATCATCATGAATAAAGGTTTATGAAAAAATGAATGAACTTGCACTCACCCTGATGGCGTATGTATGACTTATATTTACCTAACCTGTTACCACACATATTGCGGTTGACACAATGAGAACGTATATTCGGCACCTAACCAGGGTCCCTAGTCATCTAGCAACCCTTCCAATAACTAGGCCACACACTGCATTCGCCAAAAGTTAGTAGCCCATCGCGATTACAGTCCTTCGCAGTTCATCTCCGCTGTAAGACCATGCTCCCCCATATGGAGTCTACATGAACAAATTAATATTAATGGAATTACGAAGAAAACCGGAATGTCATCACCTGCTCTTAAACAATTGACATTGGATTATCTGCACTTCAAACATCAAAATTGCATACATGTCTACACGGATGGCTCAGTTAATCAGTTCCGCGGGGTCTGTGTGTCATACGTACCGGCCAAGTCAATCCTCATAAAGGTTAAAACATAATACCTGACTTCTTCAACTGGTGCTGAACTAGCTGCACTGTGTGCGGCGGTTGAATTCATTTACAAAGAACGTCCACATTACCGGACATGTTTACAGATTCTAAAGCAGCACTTCAAGGCCTGCAAGCAGCACTGAACAACTCGTTGGAGAGATCCGCCAGCCACGACGTATTAAAGGTCACAATATATTATTTTTCAGTGGCTGCCAGGACACTGCGCGGCATCAAGGGAAACCACCAGGCGGACGAGGCTGCCCGCTCTGCACACAGCGACGGCGTTCCAGTTAAAATCCCCATATCGAGGGTTGATGCAGCATGTGCGCTTCGCTTTTTGGCCCTGGAGATCACAATTTCAGCGTGTAACACGGGGGTTTTGCAACCATCGCCTCAGGGCACTAGACTGCTCGTCGAGAAGCAACGTTGCTGTGTCGTTTATGGCTCGATGTTGCATTTACATACAAGTATGCTTTCAGCTAGATTGGAATGGCCGACAGCCCTGCCTGTGATTGTGGCTGTAAAGAGGCAGTCGAGCATCTCTTGTGATTGCCCTGCATTTGTGAGTGAAAGCTGCTGCGTTGTGCGCTGGACCGCCTTGATCCTCGCCCTTTAATGGCGGATAAGATCCTTGGTCTGTGGCCACGGCAGTCAGCCGCCTTAGTTTTCTAACAGCCACCGGCTTGTGTGACAAACTCTGACTGTGCTCCACGTCCCATTTCTCTTCCTCTCTTTAATCCCTTTATCCCTTTTCCCCAATGTTGGGTACCGGAAGCCTTCTGGTTAACATCCCTGCCTTCCATCCTCATCCCTATCTATCTATCTATATTTACCTAGGTTATATGTTAAAGGGGCACTAAAGACAGCCAAAGATAGTATGAAAATCTAATAAACTACATTTGGTGACACTGTCGCCGCATATCCGGCAGCAAAAAATCGAATAATTGCTGAGATATTGCGATAAGAAGTTGAGGTTTTTTCTTGTTCCCGCCGGTCGAATTCAAACTGTGGCCTCCAACTACGTAGTTGGAGTTGAGTGACGCACACTATGACGTAAGCGGAGACTCCGTGATAACTAGCGAGCCGGCGCGGCCCGCGGCGTCGCATATCCCTCAAGGGCCAACTTGGCAACAGCGTACTCGCAATGACGGCCTCAGCCGAAATAAATAAAACGATGAAGAGAGTAATTTACCGAGCGATGGGCCCATAAAGGAAGAAAAAAAAAACAAACATAGAGCGCTTGTAATGCACAATACTTTACATGTTTCTCAAGCTTTTGCGCTCCTTCTTGCACTGTGTATAAACAAACCGAGCCCTCGGTCATCGCAACGCTTCCTGACATGTTTACATACAAATGAGATTTAGTTACCAGCAAAATAGTGTCCTCGCTGCTGCGCTTGTCAGTTTTGAAGCTTCGTCGCACTTTTTTCCTTCAAGGTTTGTGCTACAGCTCCGTGTTCAGCGAAAATTACGTCCACGATAGCAGAACATGACCGAAGTGCCGGCGCCACTACATTTGCCAGCGCTGTGAAATTCCACATGTTAAAATGGATCCAGTGCACAATATAGTGCGCATAGGAATCCAGAACATTAGTTGCAAGACGTGAGAGCAGGCAGCATGCGCCGATGATCAAGAAGTTGTAACTTTTAGACCGGCAGCAGAAACACTTTATTGTAAATGGGGCCATGACATAAAAACTAGAAATATTCCCAAGCTTCTTGTGGCGCGGCGCAGCCGAGGAAGGCAGCTATGCTAACCACTATACCACCGACGTGTCGCCAGGAGCTAAGACATTTTTCTTTAAATTACACACCGGAACATTATCAGTAAAGAAGTTTTTGGAGGAAAGGGATTTTTTTTTACCGTGGGGGGCGCACTGTTTAATCTGCAAGCAGCCGGAAACAATAGACCATGTTTTTTTGCATTGTTGGGAAGGGGTTTATTTCTGGGATGTTTTGCAACGTACGATAAAGAAAGAATTTCCACTAGACTCCCACGGCATCCGGTATTTAAGCATTGATAATGAAGATGGCGTTCCGTATGATTTAATCATGCTCATGGGCCTCCACTCTATATGGCGCTCCAGAATGGCGGGCTATCACTGCGACAGGGATGCTCGACCCGCTAGAATATACTTTCGAGAAAGTGTGAATTGGTTTATTGCCATACAGAAAGTGGCTGCTGACCCTCCCGAATGGCTCTCAAGGGTAGAGCCTTTGCTGTCGTTGCGGGAGTTTTAATGTACTGAGACGAAGCCAGCCTGACATTGGCTGATGATGACCTTCCAATATGTACTTTGTTTTGTGTTATTCGTGTTGTGTTCTTGTGAAATGGTATGAACCAAAGCCAGGAAATAAAGAAAAAAAAAAAAAAAAAAAAGCGCGGCGCAGCCGAGCGGTTAGCGCCTAACGTTACGGACCCAGCAGTAGCGAGTTCGAGTCTCACCGCTTCTGGCAGTTTTTTTTTTTTTTCTACAAATCGATTTTTTTTTTCAACCTTTTGTAATGTATTTCTGGTGCTTCGTTATTTTTAGTTTTTACTTTTTACCCGAGGCCCTTTTTATCGCCGGGCGCCGAGCGCAATATATCGACGCTCTCCTTGGTATGAGCGGCAAGTATGCCCCTTTTGTTTACGACGCCTGCAAATAGTACGTTGAAGGTCTTGTTGACGCGGTATATGTTGGTCAGATGTACCCATGATTTAGTGAACAATTGAATGATAATGCGTTTTTCCTTCGGTACTTAGCATATGTATGCTTTTCGTGGCGTACGTAGCTGCAGTCAAGCAATCAGGTCGCAGTCGAAGCGGCAGCGGCGGCGATTTGTTGGCGCAGAAGTGTGAACGAAGGAGTGTGTCGGCGGTAGCGGATTTCGCTCGCTCGTGCCTCCGAATGCTCAAATGGGAACCATCAAGGCGCATCTGCTGCTCCAAGCTCGTAATTCAGGCGCTGCAGGTTCAAACAAACTATCCGAGTGCGCACGAAATGCCTGAGCCGAAACATAACCAAAACTGAAGTGGGCGCCTGTGGCGCCTCCAAGTATATTTTTGTATTTGCCTTGCAACGTTTACGTTGTCTTTTCGGCGTCGTTAACGTATGATAAAAGCGTGTTATCATGTTTGAGAAAAAACGTACTGCCGCATTCAAACATGCAACGTAATTCGCAGTTGTGAGCCTCCGGGATCCCTAGCGCATCACGTGATTTGTAGTTGCGAGCCTCGGCCGTTTGGCAGTGGTGGCGATACCTGTATTTCTGTTATTCTTCTTTACTACCTTATAACAGCTCTGTTTTCAGTAAGAGTGGTCATTTTGTAATCAGGAACTGGCATTCTATCGATGCAAACCCACTTCCTTTCTCTCTTTAGTGTCCCTTCAATAGTCACTGTTCGCCATCGAGTGCGTGTTGCAGTTAGAACTGAGGAGCAGGAAAAAAAAAAAAAAAAAAAAAAAAGCTCTCCAAAGGTCCGCTTTCTTGTCTCCGCCTCGCCCTGGTAATCGGTCTTGGCTGGCGATTTATGTGCAGGACGTAACAATAATGGTGGTGCTGCGCGCTCTCCCTCGAGACCGGCCGTGTGCAGTGCTGAGAGTGGCAGTTATGAGCAGGCGAGAAAACAAAATCCGCGTACTTTGAAACAGGAAGAACACCGGCGGTTACCGGCGCCGTGTGTGCGCGAGAAAATGACACAGAACTCAAAACACGTTCACCTTTTGGTCTCTTTTTCAGATTAGCTAAACTAAGGTAATAAAGTAATGTGATGATGATGATGATGTGATATGCCCAAAATTTATTGCAGAACAACTAATTAACCGCCATAATGCGGTCAACCCAGCAGTTTGTGCTTTAATCAAGCGTTGCTTGTAACTTTATGTTTGGCTGCTTTGCAGCGCCCTCTTTTGTTACTTTTCTTTCTTCTGTCGTTATCAAGCCTATTTGAGCATGGGGTGCACTGTCGATGTGTTTGCGTGTTCGTTGCCGTGCGGAAAGTGAAATCGTGTCATATGCTACAGATTATTTACGTTGAAACTCGACACCATCATGCAGGTATTACATTTAAGTATTCTGTTTATGTTCATGTTTCTGTTTAGCACCCCGTCTCATTATTACTGCGTTTACTTTCGGAAGTAAAATGCCGCTACATACTTTGTAGTCTGCTAGCTTTGCAGTCTTGCTCCGCGTTAGAATTGCATGCTCATCAGTTAGCTTTCTGAACGAGAGCGCGCTTATGCTGTGTTTGCATTGCTAATCCTGAAGCAGCCAGAAGCTCCCTCTGCACATTTTATTCAGTCTTCTTTTTCCGACGTTTATTTCTATTCAGCTTCTGAGACTTGCTTTCCGTTTTCACAGGGCGAGAGCTTGCTTCCTATTGACATTCAAACCAACAAGTTGTTGGGTAAGTTTTGACAAGTGAACTGCCATCTTTCTTAATTCGAATCGGGGTATACGAATCTCTTCAAGTTTTCTTCCTGCAACCAGCGCTAGGTGGAGGCATGTTAGGCAAATTTTGACAGCCACTAATACCGACAATTCATAAAACATCGGCGAGTGCCTTGTCAAATTTCATTTGTTTTGTTCTTTCCAACTTATTACATTACTGCACCCTTTATGAATGAACCATTTACGTCACCTTGCTGGTTGGCGCCTTTCGCAGCGATGCAGAATTATTGCGATACCTTAATTGAGGATGCGCACATTTCCGTTTACCTTTCAGATTGGTTAATAAGTAGACGACATTGTAACAAGGACTGGCAAGAGAAGGCGCTGGTTGTGCGAGAGAAGATCAATGCCGCCATTCAGGACATGCCGGAAGTTGAGGAAATCACCAACTTGCTTGCAGGAACATGTGAGCATGTTCGTGTGTCAGTCAATTTGCCCGTAATCAACCGGGCATTTAGCGCGTCGTTGCGGGAAAAGAAGTGAAAACTCGAACTTTTTGCACACTTACTGCACAGATATCCACTACTTTCACTGCCAGAGGATTGTGGAGATTCTGAAAGATACAGAGGCCAGCACCAAGAACCTCTTTGGGCGATATTCTTCGCAACGTATGAAGGACTGGCTTGAAATCCTACGCCTCTACGAAAAGGACAATGTTTATCTTGGTGAGAGTGACACTGCTGCAACTAGCTGAGGCACACTAAGACAGGTCTTTAGTCGTATTCTGAACATGCTGCGGCTGCTACCATTCATTAAAGGCAGCCAGAATTCACACAGGTACTAAAAAATGATAATAACTCACTGAGTCTACCTCAGCCAAATATGCTGGTGTAAACTTCTACTTGGTGTAGTGTTGTGCGCGAGTGTACCATTGCTGCTTGTCTTATCTGTTCTCGCTTCAGCGGAGGCAGCTCAGATGATCATACGTACAGTCAACTATGAAGTGCCAGCCCTCAAACGACAGATAACGAAGTGCCAACAGATTCAAGAGGTGATTGGGTTGTTTGATAATAATACTGAAAAGGGCAGTTGTGTCAGATTCAAAGTACTTTATTGCTGTCTTCCATTTGCATTCACTAGGAATCTGTCAAAAAGGAAGCTGATTATGCCAAGCATGCTCAGGATCTCAGGGACAGGTACCAGCAAGAATGCAAACAGTTGGGCATCAAGGTATGAAGGAAACAGGGGCTGACTGTCATTCATCTTGGTGTTCTAGGCACCTTTATGCTTTCTGAGTGGAGCTATGTATTTTTGTTCATCTCTGCTGTGAATAGCGAGGTGGTGATTGCCTAGGTTTTTTTTATACTGTCATTATTTTTTTTTAAATTTGGATTTTTGTTTGAATTATGTGATACATCTGAAGCCATAAGTTTCATGTTACAGAATGGGGGCTCACATACATAAAGGGCTTTAATGATGTTTTTTAGTGCTAATGTGTAAGCTTAATTATTGCTCGAAGCAGCGTGTGAAAGTGGAACGCTCATGATACAATTATCCATTGCACCAGTGACCTATGCGTGCACATGTACACACACCTGTTGCAAAAAGAATATTTGTTGTGAAATGCTTTGACAACGTGTGAGAATTATAGTGAGAGAGAATGATGCAAACTTTTGAAGACCTGTCAAGAAAAGGCTTCATAGAAGATGAAGTGATTGCATTTGATTGGCTAATGCAGTAGCTGTAGCTGACCATTCTCCAAGGCAACTATCAAGAACTATTTTGTTCAGACTGCCAAGGGTGCACTTTATCTTTGTTCAATGATAGTAACATTGTTGTGATGCTCCTGCATCAGTTCATGCCTAATTCAATTTGTTTCACCAGGTTGTGGGCACCTTTTAAAACCTGCAAGTTGTTTTCCTGCAATGTGTTCGAGGTGCATTGGACACGCAATGAGTCAACCAGAATTTTAGGGCTTAGCTGGACTTACGTGCTTGGCTGAGGCTAGGAAAAATTTGGTAGATAAGGAAAGAAAGGAAGGAAGGGAGTGTTTGTGTCTTTCAGGTGCAGAGGCAGTAGACAGAAAGCTCAAAGCATATTTGTTAGAAGTTTAAGCACCCTAATGCATACCCTTGTGCACATAAGGGTGAGTAGTAGTTTGTCGGCATGAGTCTGTCTCTTATCGCACTTTAGGCCTCGGCGGTTGCTTTTCTGTGGAGGCGAAAAGCAAGGTGCCCATGTGCTGTGCGATGTCAGTGCACGTTAAAGAACCCCAGGTGGTCGAAATTTCCGGAGTTTTCCACTACGGCATCTCTCATAGCCAGAGTTGCTTTGGGACGTTAAACCCCACGAACAAAACCAAACCAAACTTTACGCTGTTTGCGAGGACGGTACACTTTTTAGTTTCCTCTTGGTCATAGATCAGTGCAGTTGGAAGGCAGTTTGCATGCTTTTGGCTCCACTAGCTGACAATGTCACGAGTAATCCAACACAGCATTGGGAACCTTAGGTTGAAGTACGACCCTCTACATCTTACACCATGTTTTGGCTTATATGTGTACTCCATGTAGTTCACTCCCGGCTGAGAAGTACAAGGAGCACATTTCTCCCTATATTGTGCGGAACATATTTCTGTCCTTGGATGTGCCATAGAAATGTGTTGTGTATTCTATAATTTCCTCTAAATAAAGTTGGAATGCCTTTTCTTTTACTGAGATGCATCCTGCTCGTTCTCGAGACATATAAATGCCCGCTGATCTTACACGGATGTACTATGACATACGTAAACAATCACTAGCTAAATAGGTTTTTTTTTAACCAGCTACCACTTGTCCCTACCAGCTTTATGCTCACTGCAAATCTTTATTTTGGGAGTGCAATTGTCCCGAGTGAGCATTCTTTAGGTTCATTGCACCTGTACTATCTTCATAAAGCCACAGTCTTACTATGACATCTGGCAAAGGTGTTTGGTAACTACAGGCAACAAAAGATAAACCATGTGTGGCAATAAATTAATGGCAAAAATGGGGAAAGTGATCTGTATTCTTCGCGATGGAGCCTGTTTCTCTTGAATCTGATTGCACCACGTTTTATGCAGGGCGAATGCATTAAGAAGGAGCTTCTGTCATTGCTTGATGAGCTGCCTGGACTTTTTGAAGGGGCTGTCGAGGCACTACGAAAAGTTCAGCCTGCCATAGACCTGTACAGATTGTTCCTTGGCTTCACATTGTCATCTAGGTAAGCCTTCTACGCAGCCAGGACATGAAACTTTTTGTAGTAAACAAGTAAACAAATATAATGAGAAATTATAAAATCTGCAGGACAGAAAAAAGGTTGTTGCACATGCAGTATTTTAATTGGAACAGTACAGCTCCAGGTACAAAGATGGCACCTTGGAACTAAGGTTAGCTTTTAATGAGATAGTAATGAGTATCTAATGTTCATTGTAAATAGAAAAAAAAAGGGGTCACTTCTCCTGAATGGATTACCTATTCTGCTTTACAAAAGTTGAGGCATCAATTTTTTTTATTGTAATGTTTGCTTTGGAGCTAATCATATGACATTAGCGTAGACGGATCACCACATGCAGTTTTCCACCACCCGATAAATAATTGGTTATTATAATTCTTTATTTCTGCAGTTATCGTTTCAGGTTTTTGAAAGAAGGTTCTGACGTCACAAGTGATTATGAGATCATGTAACGCATACAAAGCTCGCAAAGCTTGCAATCTATTTGTTGCCTTGTAGTCTTAGCTCATAAGAATTCATACGCCAAGCTGCTTCACAAATTGAAATAACATCTGCCACAAAAAGAGTTATACTACTGCCATATTATGGACCTCACATCATCTGACACTCACTTGTGACATTGCAAATGTCATTCGGCTGCCTGAAAATGAAGCCAAAACTGTGTGGTGGAAGAAGTGCAGTTATATATTATTTACCAAGCATAGGCAAATTTCGCTTGATGATTCATGCTTACTAATGTCTTGCACATAATCCTTACGTGTAATACGCAGAGACTATTGTCAACTACTCGTTGAAAATGAAACAGCATGAACATTATTGGTGAGGATGACAGAGCCATTTGTTCTCTGTCTGTATGTGCTGCAAAGCAAAAGCAGCAAGTATTTTTAAAGAGTGCTGCTTTGATAACTAAATTCTGATGTTCGGTAATTTCAGCGACATTGGTTAACATGTGTCGGCTAGTACAGTGGCATATATAGTATTGCACATGGATGCCATATGCTGAAATTTCTTTTTGGTGTTGTGATAGCCTGCCTCTGTCTCTAACACTTGTTATATTAGTGTGTGAGCAGGCTATTGGAGCGCTGATTAGAAATTTTACTACCTGCACTGCCTGTACTGTTTTGTATCAGTTTTGCCAGTTCAGCATGTTGTAAACTATCAGTGATGGTCATGCACTGATTCAGTTGTTTACATTGGCTGGTGTATTTTTTTGCAGCAAAGTGGACGGTAGCAAGGCTGTGCCACTCCTTCAGTTTCTCATATCGCACGGGAATGTGACCACGTACCAGTGGCGGCACGGTGAACCACCTGAGGTGGTGGAGGAGACTCTGCCTGTGCTCCCTGTTGACATTGACAATGGCAGCAGTGAAGACCAGGTGATCAGGCTACCTTTCTGCACCAGCTGTGTGTCATTTTGTCGTATGTGTGCAGTTGTTTAGAGCATGTAATTTCCTGACGAGGCATATTTTTGAAGGTTCAGTTTAGTACTCTAATAAAACATAGATAGATAGTACACTCATTCCTTTAAATTATTGAGAGGCGCTGTTAAAAAACTGCTCAAAGATTTTAATGTTAGTTGAATAAAATTTATACAACTTATAGAGCTTAATCACCTCTTTTCAAACCAGTTTTTACTTCTAAGATATCTCATTGCTTTCATGTTCTGAGTGCCGTGCATAAGCAAAAACAATGCATATTCATGCAGCTGCTGTACACAGCAGTAAGCGTGGCAGAACAGTGCAAAATGGTTTTTCTTTTTTCTAACCCTGCATACAGTGCAAGTAAGCAAGGTGATACAATTGTCTTGGTACTATGCACAATTTTGAGACAGTTTTATGCATCAATATGCATACTTATTGATATGCAAGCTTTTATCTCCTCTACTTCAATGGATATTGTTGCCTTTCGGGCTTCCACGAGAAGACTTGGTAGTTAGTCATTTTTCATGCTGCTAATTCCACTGTGCATCACTTATGTCTTGTGACTCCTCCCACCAGATTGACTTTGGCAATCTAGATCTTGGAAATGGTAGCTGTGACTCCAGTGCCACGTCTCCTAATGGGGATTTTGTGCACGTATGTCTACTTCCGTATCTCTGTCTCTTATTTGATGCCACTGCATTTGTCTCGATATGACCAGCGGTTACATTTCTCGTCACACACAGGTGGGCTTTGGGGATGGCGAAGAAGCAATAGTTGTAGCTGGTGAAGACAGCAGCATTTCTTGGGACATCAGCGTTGAAGCGGATGGCACTGCGGAGAGCGGCGCTGCTCAGAAAGTAGTGGGTAAGTGCAGCTGTTTTTAATTGTTGACTAGTTAATTAATATTTAGTTAATCTAGTTAATTGACATTTCTGTAGTAAACATTGTGTGGTTTTAAATGGTTATATTACTGGAGTCGTACAACAAAGCTGCTTGACAATGACGTCCAGTTCAGTTCAGTCGTGTCCGACTCTTCGTGACCCTATGGACCATATCACGCCACACTTTCCGGTCTCTCACTATCTTCCTAACATCACATAACTTCATCTGCAGCGCCTCGAGAATGACATCTAACCATCGCGTTCACTGCCTACCCCTTCTCCGGCGACCCTCAACCTTTCCCAACATCAAATCTTTCTCCAGCGACTCCTCTCTTCTCATCAAATGATCAAAGTAGCTGAGCTTTAACTTTAGAATTTGACCCTCCAATGAGCAGTCAGGGTTTATGGTCGACAATATCGACTGATTTGATCTTCTGGCAATCCAAGGAACTCTCAAGAGTCTTCGCCAGCACCACAATTCAAACGCGTCAATTCTTCGGCGGTCAGCCTTTTTCACAGTCCAACTCTCGCATCCATACATCACAACTGGAAAGACCACAGCACGAGTTATACGGATCTTGGTTGGCAGACTAATGTCTCTGCACTTTACTAGGCGGTCAAGGCTAACCATGGCTCTCTTTCCCAGAAGCAGGTGTCTCCTAATTTCATGGGTGCAGTCTCTTTCCGGGGTAATCTTGGAGCCCAAGAAGAGAAAATCTGTCACAGCTTCCACTTCTTGTCCACTTGATAGGGCAAGACGCCATGATCTTTGTCTTTTTAATGTTCAGTTTAAGCCCAAACTTCTCACTCTCTTCTTGTACGTGCATCAGAAGTATCTCTAGTTCCACTTCACTTTCTGCCATTAAAGTGAAACGTCCAGTTAGACCTATATTAAACAGCAGGGCGTCTCGCAACCTGGAAGACCTGAAATTGTCGGGGAAAATTTTTACATTTCTTTAAAAGCCGGGCAATCACTAGGTATGCCACCATAATGCATCCAAGTCAGAAAATGGGCTAACTGAAGTTAACATAGGGCTCTGTCATGAACTTTCACAGTGCCATGAGTGCCGAGCAGATGTTTTGTTCACATTAACATCACATCTTTTCACTTCTGAAATGTACAGTCATTGTGAAAACCTTCCAGGGCTTTGCTTGTGAGCCACACACTATACATATAAGGCATGGCATCCTGTACATTTTTAGCTGTCATGCTCTTGTTGTCTACGAAGTGAATACTGTATGTATATTGGTTGGTTGCTACTGGCTTGTACACTCCTTAGTAAATTTGCGCTCATTTAGACAAAAGAAAAAAAATGTAGCCATATGTTCAAAACGTTTTTCTGGAATAAATCATAATCAATAATATGCTGAATTTGTGCGCTTTCGATGTCTCCTGCACCACTGTACTGCAGTGCACCTCCCAAATGTGGCAGCTGTCTGGAAAGCTTGCTTTAAGACTATGTCTCTTGTTTTCATTGCAGTGTAGTATCTAGTTTCAGGAAAAGGATTTTTTTGTGTGTGTGTTTTGAATAGATATTGTGTTGTCAGTAACCGTCTGCCACTGTTTTGTTCTACCTCTTCAGTAGTTGACGACCTTTGGCTCAAATAATTAGTCAAGGATATGAAAATATTAGCATCTATATTGGCCATTGCAAATTACAGACAATGGTACAGAAGGCATCATTGAGCACGCTGAGATAGGGGGCACGGAAGAATGACAATCTTGAATAGCAGGGAAACAGCAGCACGTGATTGTGATTTCTTGAAAGATTCTGGTCCCTTCTTGCCTGGCAAACAAAGTGATAAGTTTGTGTGCCACTAGCGATAAGCAATGACCAAAAGTAAAGATCAAAGACAAAAACAAGACTTTGAACAGCAGCATGAATGTAGCTTTTTGCTTGAAGAAAAAACATTGTCTTGAGTGTATTCAACTAATGTGTTGGGCACTGTAATGGTAGCTTTTCTGTCACACCCAACCCAACGTGCCTTTCCAGAGGAGCAGTCTAGCCACAGCGGTGCCAAGGTGGCTAGGGGAGCAGATGCCCTATCCCTGTTGCACAACCCAGAGACAAGAACCCAGTTCTTCAATGAGCTCGAGGAGGTATGCATTCACAACATTGGCATTAGCAACTGTACCTGTCATGCTGCACTCATTCTTTTTTGAGTCAGTTTGGCATCTCACGACTGAAGCAAAAATGTGGTCGCAAATAATCCCGAGATTTAATGCTTCTGCGAGTGTGTTGTGTGCTGAAAATGTTTAAAAAAAAATGAAGCATTAATGAACTTGGTACTGGTGGCTTCTCAAACATGTATGGTATTTCACTTTGGCAAGGAGATTGCCAGAATGATAATAAAAGAGAAAATAACACCCTGTGACACTACTTACCATCCTTCCTTTCGATGACGTTGTTTCGGAAAGAATGCACAGTACAAAATTTTAGAGCTCCCTTTGGTTCTGTCGTGTACCTCCTTTTGTGCTGTGCGGTTAGTTACTTTAGTAAAATAGCATACTAACTGTATCGTCTGATTGTGTGGTAATTTAAGCGGTGATGGGTTATTTTCCACTGAAAAGATGTGCGTTGCTTACATCTGTGCATTTTTGAGCAAGCTGGTGGCAGGTTTTTTCTTTTGTAAGGTTCAGAGACCAGTGAAACTGTTGAAGTGCTTTTGTAACTTGATCCTTCTTTCTCTGTTTCTTCAAGGAGAACTGGTTGCTTGGGCTGTTACCTTACTTTTAATGTTATTCTTCATGCGGCAGTCATGAGCAATGCATGCTGCAGCCACTTGAAGGCCATTGAGTGTCTCAATGTAGTTTCATGGTTCTCCATTGGCGCAGCAGACAGTTGGCCCAACGGCTGCCTCAGCTGGCAAGCGATAGCACCTAATGTCCTAAGATAATGACATGTCAGTTGGTATGCTCCTCTGCTTTCATGGAGAAGCCTTTGAATCCCTTCCTGAAGGCCTCTGAACTTCCTAAAGGCCTCTGAATTTATGTATTGGGGGCAAATTGAGGGACACGTCGTGAGGTGTTTGTAATGGGATGCTATGTGTAATCTCTGAAGTATAGGCGGCCATCAAGACGAGGACGAGGAAAGACGGGAGACACGTGAGCGCTTATGTGTCTCCTGTCTTTCCTAAAGGCCCTCGTCTTGATGTTTGCTTATACTTCGATGTTATGTCTTACCAACTGCCGTGTTGTGCTATCCCTCCACAGCTGGAGTGCTTCCTGGCCCAGTGGCTGAGCGAGATGCAGCTTGATGGAGATGCCCTCTCGGCCAGTGTGCTGCAGCAGGCACCTGCTGAAGTGCAGCTGCAGACGCGGGAGTCCCTGTTGGCCCACCTGGAGGTGCTGCGGTCGTGCGTGGCCTCCCTGACTACAGTACGCATGCAGCACCTGTACCAACTGCACAGCTCACCCAAGTACGTCTCTGACTTTTTCAATTTTGTTACAAGTTTTGTAGGACTGCACATCTATCTCATGGGTCTCGTGTTCTGTATTCTTACGGGGATCTCGCAGAACTCTCGGGTTCAGAGCTTAAAGTCAGGGGGGTCTCGTGGGGTCTGAGACCCCTTACCAGCATTTAAGAAGGGTCTAAGACCCCTCTGTGCTCGAATATTGTATAAGGACTGCATGAATACGAAGCAAGCTACCATATTTTTTTTCTTGTCAGTAGCTGTCAGAACATTCCTTTTCTGTTCTTCCGGCAATTTTGCAGTAAGTTTTAAAGGAGCCATTAACATATTTTATAAGCCCGAGAATAAGAAAAATGATGTCTCCTTTTAAATTTGTATAAAACGATATGCGAGGCAGGCCACCAGCTGCTTTCTCCTATTTCCCTTTCCACCTGTGCTCGAACCACTAGAGACCCCCCTCCGATGGAGTCAGACTTTAAGCACTGTTCGGGTTGTACAGTCTGCCTCAAAATATATTGAACCAGGATATATCAAACTATTGCTTATAATGTACTCTCAGAACGCCCTCTTGGAAACACCTTGCATAACTATAGGAGTGGTGCTTGCATCTATTAAATTTCAGCGGGACATTGGATAGATCGAACTGTGCCCATGCAAGGGGCCTGTCCCCTAATGGCACCCCACGATCACTTTTTGTGTGTGGAGTCGGGGCTACGCTGCCTTGGCCGCCGAGCAGACAGTGCTAACACCATAAAACTTCTTGGTGAGGTGAATGTCAAGTCCGATTGAAATTACCTTTTGGTCTGATGGGTTGTTTTCAACCCGCAAAAGCAATTTTATTAATCGCTTTGCAACTGTGGTTGATGGATGTATAGCTGATGCAAGGAGTCAGGAAATGCACTGCTGGACTTGAAATAGGGTGTGACATGAATGTGCCACTGGCAGCCTATGCTCATTGGGAAATGTAGAGTTAAGTAGGGAAGAGAAAAGGGAGATCAGGGACTGATAGCGGCTGCTGCTATCTGTCTGCGTATCAACATTGTTGTGTCAGCCTGGTTGTTTTGCATTAGTTTTTGAAGTGCTGCCTCCAGACATTGTTGTATCGGCTGCTTCCAGCCCTCGGTTAAGGTTGGTCTGAACAGTTTGAGGTCATGATATTTTTTTGTTTTCTTAAGATCGCAAAGTTCCCTTTTGCATTGCATTTGTGCACATATAGTATCGACCACTCATTGATTGCATCTGCTGAACAAAAAAAATTTTAAAAATCTGCAGACTTTTGCAATAGAAAATGCATTGATGCAGCTGTTAAAGGCAGTTAAAAGGTAATCTTTAGACTGTACTTGGCTTTGTGGTTCTGAGATTATACGAACTGACATTGACCATTGCTGCTTACCTCCGATGTGTCCAAGCAAGGCTGTATTGTTTATTCTGGCAGGTTCGTTTCTACGTGGGCTTCGTCTCGCTCTTCATGCTCCCGCGGAAATCATGCCCCCTCCCTGTTTGACTGCTGTCCCACATGCTGAATTAACGTGCAGGTATGTCGACCGCTTGGTGGACCAGCTGCAGCAGAAACTGTACCTCTCCGACAAGAACCTTCAGTCGCGGGAAGCTGTGGCCACCAGGCGACAGGAGGCCCTTGAAGAGCAGCGGCAGCTGCAGCCGAAGCTGGATCTGATCCTGGCCAAGATTAGGCAGCTTCAGAAGCAAGTGAGTGTACATAATCTCATCTCGTGAAATATTCCGGAGCATCTTGCTCAAAAATAAAAGTGCAGCCGTATATTTAAGAACAGGTGCCTGGTTCCGATGTTTAACAGCCGGTTGGTGGCTTAGCGACCCGGCCCTAGTAGACCTCGCTCTGCGATGCTTGCTATGCTCGGGCAAAAAACAACAACGTAATGGCAGACTAACAGCCCTAAACATAAACACACAAACATAAACATAAAATTCGCTCTGGTATGCATGCTGGGAAGGAGGAGGCACTTTATTCTCCACAACTACATGTGAGCGCAGGACGTCTTGCTTTACCGAAAGGTGGCCTTTCTACCCGTTACTACCACCCTTATCGCCAATTACTTCCACCATCATAATGGGAAGGTTTCATACGCCCCTGCTTCACTAAAATAGCTGTGGGAAAGATTGCTGTATAGGTTTTAATTTACTCTGACATTTAGCAAGCGGCAGGTGCGGTAGCCGTATATTGTGGCAGCCACTATAACATTGCGCGGTTCGAAGCTGAAAGCACAAAAAAATACGTCTCAGGATGGTGTGCTGCTATCTCATAGACATTGATCATAATTTTCAAATCCAAGCGAGTAGGACAGTAACTGCAAAGGCAATATAACCATCATGATGCTGAGGTCATCGCAAGTCAGCTGCGTCCGGCTGGGGATTGGTAGCATTGTGCACTATCCATTTGCCACAATTTTGTGAGCAGTCACTCGCTATTGCGAACACCTTCACTGTTTCCGATCGCTGCACAGGTGATCGCTTCAAGAGCTGATCGTAGCACAGATTGATCAAAACACATTGGACGGTACTAGGCACACCTTATTGGCAGCTTACCCCTCTGCGCATAACAGTGAAACCGAGGAAATAACAATTGTTTGCAGTGATGCATAAAGCTTTTCACTAATGGCATAGATTGTAGATTACACATATAATTTGTTCGGCTGCAGTGGGTGATGGGTACAAGCGCGGTCATGTCTTCAAACATGAAATCAACGCAACTGCAAAGGCTACAGGGCCCTATGATATCTTTACATTACATCCTAAAGTACCGGCACAGCCGCCACTTCCGTGCTCATGCAACTACTCACACGCCAGAATCTACTCACAAGGCTCATCCGTCAGCATGTAACACCTGGGTCACATATGAGAGGTGCTCTAAACAGGACTTCAGGGGTTAAAGCTGTTGCATTACTGACGGAATTGAGTCTTGCTCTGAAGTGCACACATATATTCAAAATGTCACACACGTTGGCCCAGTGTCATGGCCACTCTCAAGCTTTCACTACACCCACGGTCCGTAAGCCTGACCAGAGTGGTTGGCATGAAGTGGCGGCGCTATCACCTGTATCTGCACTTAACTACAGTCGCTGACCATTTTCTCGGATTCAGCAGGACCACCAAGGTTGTCCGAATAATCAAACAGTTCGAAAAAATCTGTAAACATGAAAAAAAATCACTTTTCTGCAACAGCTCTACAAGTCACCATATTTGCCCCCCTCCCCCCCCTTAATGTCTCGTTTATATGTAGATGACAAGGAGCTATAGTCATTATAGCATAGTGCGATTCGTATTGTAATCTGCTTCAGCGCGTTGCCAATGTGCATGTGCCAGCACAATCTGATACGGCTGGCGCGGCCACCAGTGTGCGAGCACTGATTGATGTTGACGCAGCAGGCTTGCGTGCCGTTCGGAGCATGCCACTCACTTAAGGGGGTCACCACATCACTGTGATGCCTCGCAGAAGCGGATCTTGCTAAGCTGTAACCATTATAACCCCCCAGTTAGAATATCTCGGCCAATCTTGCATTTGTCATGGCCATGCCCCTTCACGGCGTACTGTGACGCAGTTGCAGGTTATGCTCACGTCACGAATGAATGCATGTGCCGCGCGAAGCAATAACATTTCTGTTTCCAATATTAATGATGGTTGCGAACACCGCTAAATGGAGCTCACGAAAAAAAAAAAAAAAAAGCGAGTGGAACGGGAGCCTCCGCTGAATCACCGCCCTTTCCCCCGTCTGCTTTTTTTCCCATGATCGGCGGCAGAGCGAGCCATGGCGGACGGTACTCATGTTTCATTTTCAGTCGGATTGCACGCTGTTTGTAGGCTACCGCGATGACAACAAAGAACGTTCCTTTATTGCCACTGCCTCAAATGGCAGTGATGAAAGAAAACGTCCATCCAAATGACTGCTTCACCTAATTTTCATGACCATGCAAAACTGGTTATTTGTGACAATGATGCCCGCTCGCATCAAAGTCAGGTCGAAAAAACGAGTCTTCATGCAAAAAACTATCTCCACAGTATTGCATGCACTGAAAAAATGGATCTTTTGGATACCGTGGAGTCTGAAATATTGATCGTGAAAATGTACACATTCCTATGGGGCTCATGACGATTTCTGAACGGTCAGGGAAGACAGTTGGGCTAGTTTCTGCATTTTAGTAAATGACTGCGGCATTGCAACTGGCGTGAAAAAAACCGATGCCTTTCCATATTCTATGTTGTGCGGTGCCGTGCTGGTTGGGTTAATTGGATATTTGTAGCTCAAATCTTTTGTGTCGGTCAATCAACGTGGCATTCTAACTTTTTTATTTCTTTGTCTGTTTTCTAGAAATTGAAGGGGCCAATCCGCATGGCACAACTAGCAGTATGCGAGTAAATGCGGGATAGTATGCCCCTATTGCCGCACAAGCTCAGTGATAACACGGAGGGTGACTTTTGACTTGATTCTCAACTTGTGTTGTGACTGCTTCTGCTTCTTGTTCAATGTAGGTGGCCTAAATTCGTGCACCCCCCCCCCCCCCCCAACCTCCCCTCCTTTTCTTTGTTGCTCAAAGGTACAAGACGACATCTCCAAGAGGTACAAAGGCCGGCCCGTCAACATAATGGGTGGAATCAATGTCATGTGACGACTTTCAGCCTAGTGATGCCTGCAGATTTTGCCAGGAGGCCTTGCTGACGTTGCATTCGAAGGACCACACATCAGTTTTCCACACTGTTATGGCTTGCCCGGTCACAACCATCTGACCCTCGCTAGATCATGCCTTCTGACAGGCCTGTCGTGAACGTAAAGGGGTATGGTCACGGATGCAGAAAGAAGGGAAAGGGAAAGCAATAGGCTGGAGCTATGAGTTAACTCAAAATGAGGCTTTTGTCATGGCTACCGGGGCAGGACTTAGCCTTTATTGTTTTTGTTTCTGTCGTATACATTTTCTTGTTGCTGTTGTTATACAGTTGTACATACTGATTCACTCTACAAATTTTTACTTATAACTTGCTCGTGCTCCAATTACCAGCTATGCTACTGCTTACCGGATACTGTATGATGTCATCAGTTACCAGTTATAATGGTGTATTAACCGTGGACTGTTTGCATTTGACTCTCAGAGGGTGAATGCAGCGGGGCAGGGTAACATTTAATTTTTGTTGAAAGCAGTGCGGGGTGGTAAACGGGTGACAAAAGAATTGAGTTTTCTCCTTTTGCTGAGATTATTTCAGTAAATGCTATGTGAGCTGCCAGGTGCATATCACGGACCATTGTGGATGTTCAAAAAATGTTTGACAGAGGATTTAATTATGACCTCAGTGTCTGTCTTTCTTAAAGACGAATAGACACTAAATTTTCAGGTTTAGTTTTTTCTGTAGTTCATTATGTCGTTATCAGCAAAAAGAAAGGAAATAGACCGTGGAAACTTGGTTTCAGTATTTGTTTGAAATAAAGTATTGATATTTATACGTCGTTCATTGTTGCTGATACCAGAGCAATATACAATGATGCTAACATTTGTATGGGAGCTGGTTAACGCTAGAGGTAAATTCTTGGCATGCTAGGACTTGTCTGTTTAATTAAGTGACCATCAAATTTGAACCTTTCTTACTAGTGCCAACAACACTCATTTGCTAAATTTGGCTTGAGGTTCGGAATTACTGTGAAGAGCTTTTGCAAATTGCTATGATCTCTCCACAATAGGTCCTACATAAAATGTTGAGCAGTTTGTGCAATGACAGAGTATACTGCTATAGTAATTTTTGTATGGGAAAGTTTAGTGCCCTCTAGATTTTGTGAGACTGAAAGAAATGGAATTATAAAATATTGAGCCCTTGAAAAAACAAGTCATTTACAATGTGCAAACATTTTTGGAGCCTGCCATGTTCTTATAGGGGTATTTCACTTTTGAAATGTGCCTGAAATAAATGCTTTACATAGACACACCTATTGCACGAATTACAATGGCAAGTGCTTCAGCATTTGTCAGGTTGCTTCTTGCTTCACGGCAGGTGTTTTATATTATGGGAAATGACATTGGCTTTTATGCTGCAAAGTTCTACTATCAGAAAAATCGGGAACACTGAGGGCTTCTCGCAGTAGAGGTGTGACGCAATAGTGGTCTGTGGTTCTCTCTAATTGCACACATACTACGCATTTGCGTACATTCGTAAGGAACCACTTTACGTGAAAGGCCACACGATGTACGTACCAACCCTTACTTGCTCCCAAGCTGTACAAGTGCTTCTTGTGTGGCCTAGTTGGTAGCATGTCTGGCTCGAAAATCTTGCCTGAAAGCTAAAATTTTGAAATTTTTTGTAAGAAAAATAAATTTCATTATTAAGCTGAATCATTCGAGACATGCCGTGATTTTAGTTATTTGTTCCGTGAACACTGTGGGGTATTTGAAGTTCTCGCATGTAGCCTGTAGCTGTCATGTCGTGACCCTATCAGCCAGTCGGGATTTTCGCAACACGACACTGGACGCCGATGCTGCAACGCCTGGTTTTCCACCATGCGGGAGTCTTATAGCTTCAAAGCACATCAGAAGGTGCCCTGCTAATGAAGTGTTATTTCAAGCAGCAGTGGCATGCAAATTTTTCCAACCTTCCAACCATTCTTCACCTGCGCCACAGGCAGAAGTGTTGGCTTCATTTAAAGGGCAACTCCGGGGTTTTCTTGAACATTTTGGGTTTATAATTACATCACGTTTCTTAGAGTACCCTCTCATGTACAAAAAAATGTTTTTCATAGGATAGGATAGGAAATACGTTAATTTCTCTAGGAAGGTCTTGTGCTAGTAGTAGAAGAGGTCCATCTTCCTTCTCACAGGGTTGGTGCCCCTATTGTACGGCTCCGCTGAGCTTCGCTGCTCGCTAGGCATGCTGGATCAGACCTAGTTGGCAACCCAGATCGCTGCTGGAGAGCCGGCTCTCCCACTATTCTGCACTCGGGTCTTTGCGATAGCTATCGTTATTTCTACATTCCCACGTGATGGGGTATAACGAAGGTTTGTTACCACACCATGGGCAGGTGTCCCGATATTGCGACTGGTAAATCTTGTTAAGGATATGCAGGTTTGGGAATGTTTCTGTGTGCATTCTTCGCCAGTACACTGCCTCTTGTTGTTTTAGATCCCGATGAGGCGGTGGATAGCGGATCCGTACCCCCTTATAGTAGTTCAGAATGTCTGAGTACGTAGGGCCGACTTGCTCGGGTAGATCGTCCGATTGGGAGGAAGCTCGGCTCGTGTACCCTCGAGCTACCTCGTCAGCGCGTTCGTTCCCCGCTATGTCGGTGTGTCCTGGCACCCAGTAGATGTTGTGTGTGACTTTTGATGGGGTCGCGCTCTGGAGGAGCCTGAGCGCGGCGCGACCTATGCGGCCGTTCATGTAGTTACGGCACGCTTCTCTTGAATCTGTAAGAATGGTAAGGGACGTGTTGCTTCGATACCCGGCTACCACCGCTAGAGCAACGGCCAGCTCCTCCCCTTCGGTTACCGTGCAATCCCTGACTGAGATGCTAGCTAATTCCTTTAGGTTGGAATCAATAGCTACCGGCACTGCGCTGTTATGTGAGCTTCCTGTATACGGAGCCGCTTCCGTGTATACCGTTGTGGATTTTGTAGCTAGATTTTGTTGTACATACTTCGCCCGGGCTGCCCTACGAGCCACATGCAAGTTGGGGTCCATGTTCCGGGGAAGGGAGCTAACCTGGTGAATTGCGTCATTGTCTTGTCTGAAAGTATAAAGTATGAAAGTATGATGTTTTTCATAATACTAATTAAGAAGCATTTAATACCAAGTGTAGAAGCATTTTATACTAGGAAATCAAGACTAAGTTTCGGTCAACCTGCGACGTCACCAACCTATGATGTTGCGGATATGACAGCAGAGTCTTGTGTGCACGTTGATTTGATAACGTGGCTACTGTAAATGACAGCTGGGATCACTACTTGTTTCAAATGACTTAACCATACTTAACAAAACCTCAAAATTTTGTCCTGCAGCAAACGCAGTACAAATATAGATGGCCTTGCATTCAGTCTGTTGAATTCTTGATTGAGGTCACGAAATGAGAAATGCACCATTACAATCCATTTGTGCTGCAGCAGAACACTGCACCACTAGAAAATGTTGTACAAATGACCAGAGAAATTAGGAGAACATACTGTGAACTTTGCATTAAAATTCGAGAAATTTGAAAAAAGAGCAACGCCGCAGTTGGTAAGATGAACTCCAAGGGACCAGTTTGTCGTGAGCACACAGAGTGTATCCAAATACCTCGAAATGAGAATACATTTCATGAAAGGCCTTTCAGGATAAAAGTGCCTGCAATTTAAGCATTTACTACATAGTTGATTGCAGATCATGCCATCTGCGCCAGCAAGGCTTCGAGCACTGTCGACTTTCAACGATTGTTATATATTTTGTGTGTGTTGCTGAAATTGGGTATTTGTCATGAAAACGTGCAGTTTTGAACAGACTCTCAGCTTTGTTCCTGCCCGTCACCAACTTGAGGACGGCACTGCACTTGAGGAGACTAGTGCTGTATTGCAAACAAAAACGAATGGTGGCAACAAGCTTTCCCTCTGTTGCCTTTTGCCGTCATAACGGAGTTGAGGGATAAAAATGAACGTTAGATGTCTGATGTATAGATTGCACCCGGTTGCCATAGAAACATGATGCCAAAAGCAGTGAAACATTTGTAGATTAATTTATGGAACGGTCTGATTCTTGTTGAGGGTTTGCTATGCATACTGTACAGCCCACCTCGAACAATACTGCCCATCTCAAAAGAGTCATCGTAGGAATGCTGAGCTGCTCTTGTGAGCGAGTTTGGATGTGTGCGATATGCAGTGAAAAAAGACATGGAAAGTATTTTTTCGGGGCTTTAGCCTCAGCAGCAGATGTCATATTGGCTGTTATTGCTCTGGACATTTACCTTTCGGTTATTGGCCATGAGAAAGTGTGCCCAGGAAATCAGCTGCATGGTTGACGTGTTGCTGCAAAGGATAGCTGGCGTTTGTGACCCAAAATTTTTGTTTTTTCTTGCTTTTTTTTTTTTTTCGGATCTTACCATGAGCTCAGCACTGGCTGCGCCACCTGTTGTCGCTTTTCTGAACAAGCGACGGGGCTGCTTTCGCTTGCCTGCTGTGTTATAATTTCCAGCTGTCTGCTGGCTTTTCGTTCACGCGTCTCCCGCAAAAATTTTTATAATTGCAACTGCCACGATAGGCAGGCTATATGGATTCAGGTGGTGATTGGATGAACATGCTATAACCTTAGAGCCTTGAAAAAAAACCCAATTTTCCTTCCAGCGTATATTGAGCATGTTACTTTGTTTATAACGTGAATCGCATTATTACAAGTATTTATTACAAGAGTAATGTATTGCATTATGAATATGATAAGTTTGGAAATGTGTCTTTCAAAACTGATTTGAAGGCATTACCGTGTGTTTTTGTTAGCAGTGCAGTGTCTTACTAGTGTGGCAATGGAATAAAACCAAACACTATATGTCTACTTCGTCAGTGATGAACAGTGATCAGACAAACTTAGTTCCACTGTCGTATTGCAAGGCTTTAAAGGGACACTGAAGAGAAAGTGTTTCCTTGTATCGATAGAATGCCAGCTCCTGATCACAAAAATACCCCTCTTACTGAAAACAAAGGTCTTACTAGGTAAAAAAAAAAAATTGGAGAGGGGGCATTTAAGCTCTGCCTTTAAGAGTATGCCGAGACAGCTTTAGTGGCTTCCGTTGCAGAGCCCGGTTCACATGTCCTCACTTCCTTTGGATGCAGTTGTAAAGTCTCCTTATGTGAAAGACCACTGGACTTAGATATAAATTCCCGCTGTAACTAAGCCGTGCCTGCGTGCCCTAGGGACACTGTCTAATTCGATATTCAATCATCCTGAAAGACTGGATCCTCATCTCACCCTCCCATCTCAAGGGCGAAGCTAGAGTTTGCAGCGCCTGCCAACACGGTCATGCATTCATCTCGGAGGCTGATAGATATATGCATTAGTTACATGTCTGAACTGTGAAGTAATTCGAAAAATGCTCACTTTTACACAAAGACGACTGCAAGAAAAGGCAGCCTAAACGTTCGTGGAAGGTAAAGAAAACATACGCTTGGCGGCGCAACAGGCTGCGAGTTTCGCTTTGGTGCTTTGCAATTATGCACTTTGCATGCCTACATACTTTCGTTTTAAGTTCCTCGGTTTATAAATGTGAGACAGCAGAGGAAGTAATCGGACGAAGTTGACACGCGAGTGCCTCCTTATTAAAAAACGTTTTGTGGGGGTAAAACTATTTTCATAGATACAGGATAGATGCCAGCCTACGGTGGCCTCGAGTTCTCGAAGCCCGGGCGGCGTGTTCGGCAAGCTGAATCCATCCTAGCGGAATCTCGGGATTAGTTGGGCGTCACGAAGTTGAACGCTGCGTTAAACTATCGCAATATATGCCTTTTTGCGTACTTGCAATTCATATCACACCTTATCCCTCATGTTGTGCAATATTGCGTGGCCTTGTATATTTTTCTAATGGGGCCAATTTCCATGTTACAGCTTATGCAATTATGAGCTTACATTTGTGCTTATATGCCCCGAAAATCCATAATAGACAAATCCCCAAAACTATGGGGAAGCGCAACAGAAATTTTAGCTAGCAATAGTTGAGATATATGGTATAGCAGGGACAGTGCCAATTATTTCTAGCTGCAATCGGGCGAACAGCATATGCTCGCTTTCGTGGGACATAGTGCATGATCTGTCCTGGAATGCAGTTAGGATGGTCCTAAATGGGAAATAAACCGGAATTCCGGCGGAGATCCTCCTTTGGAGGTTAGAATATATTCCAGAAGGGAGCTCGCGGTGTCATCCCGCGGATTATTCGCTGGTAGGATGTGGGAGGTAGGGACTTAAACGGGACGTACCTGGTGGTTGGTTAGTTGTTTGGGGGTCTCGTGCCGCACAGTGTAAATTTTATTTCCTTGACGCGCGTTCGTTGAAGTGCTATATATATAATTATAATCGGTATAATCAGCGCTACACAAAGACACTGGCACTGGAAGAAAACACAGGACGGGTGCTGACTCCTACTAATTGTATTGGAACAGATTCATCCCAGATTTGTACACCATTCAGTGAACGAGAGTGCATGCGTATAGGAAATTACCTGCCAGATTAAGAAGAGCAGGTACATTCTATCTTCTATTTAATTATCTATATTCAGTGTTTTGCAGGGAGATTTATGTGCTGCTGATGCACGTGCCACCCCTTTTATTGATAAAAAAACGCTTCTGAGAATTCCCGTGCTAATCTATCCTTACTTAGAAATGTGGGATGAATCTGTTTCAATAAAATTAGTTGGAGTCAGCGCCCATCCTATGTTTTCTTCCAGTGTCCGTGTCTTTGTGTAGCGCTGAATATCATTTTATGAAAACATGCTTCACCAATTAGCCCAGCAACGCGTTTTGTTATGTGTTCTTGTCTAGCGTTCCTGCCATCTGAAATCCAGCCTTAATGCGCCAGGGAACACCACGTGACAGGAGCAATGACATACCGTCCAAATTCACACTTGCCGGAGAAAGTGTGACAAATACAGCACCTTTCGTTTCCTGTAACTAACCATAATTATATGTAGCACTAAAACGAACGCCAATAAGATGCAAATGGTAAGATGCATATTGAAAATCAATATGCAGAAGACTAAGGTAATGTTCAACAGCCTCGGGAAGGAACAGCAGTTTACATTAGGCAGCGAAGTGCTGGAAGTAGTAGGCGAATATGTCTACTTAGGACAGGTAGTAACTGCAGATCCGGACCTTGAAAAGGAAATAACAAGAAGAATAAGATTGGGATGGAGCACATTTGGCAAGCACTCGCAGATTATGACTAGCAGCTTACCGGTATCGCTCAAGAGGAAAGTATACAACAGTTGCATCTTACTTGTACTCACCTATGGGGCTGAGATGTGGAGGCTAACCAAGAGTTTTACCTAAGCTGAGGACTACCCAGAGGGCTATGGAACGAAAAATGGTAGGGGTAACATTAAGAGATAAAAAGCGTGCAGAGTGGGTCAGAGAAATAACTCAAGTTACCGACATTCCAGTGGAAATTAAGAAGAAGAAATGGGCATGGGCAGAACATGTAGGGCGAAGAGAGGATAACCGATGGTCGGTTAGGGTAACAAACTGGATTCCAAGGGAAGGAAAGCGTAGCAGGGGACGGCAGGAAGTTAGGTGGGCGGATGAGGTTAAGAAGTTCTCAGGGGTCAAGTGGATGCAGCTAGCACAGAACCGGGTTAAGTGGAGAAATATGGGAGAGGCCTTTGCCCTGCAGTGGGTATAGTCAGGCTGATGAGGATGATGATGATGGTAAGAAGCAAATGATAGTAGAGGAAAGGTCGGCTTTCGCCATTCTGCTCTTAGAGACATTAAGAAGCCCTTCGAGCCTTCAGCGTAGCGTGGTCCGGTAGTTACGTTTTACACCACGTGACTACTGACGTCATACCAGCGCGAGAGCTGGGCTACCAAGTCGGCTCTTCAGCGTAGATACTGTAGCGTAGAGTGGCTGCGTGGCTCGTAGCCACACCGGGCGTTTCGCGCTTCTCCCACTAGATGCGCTGTGGTCTAACAGGTGGTAGGGTGCCTCGACGCGCGCACCGCATTGAGGCACCCTAACCGGTAGTGTCATCATTCATTGGAGACACTTCGCCTCTCTTGCTCTCGCAATCTCCTAGGCTCAAATACAGCTAAGCCACTGTGAATGTTTTTCGATGGAGGCGAAGAGCAAGGCGCCAGTGTGCTGTGCGATGTCAGTGCACGTTGCAAAACTCCAGGTTATTTAAAATTTCGGAGCCCTCGACTACGGTGTCCCTCGCCCCTCCCAGCGTCTTGCAGTGCGAAAGTAGTAAGTGTTTCGCGCTGGTTTAGCACTGGGTCTGCTCGGGACACTGGAGGTCCGCGATATTCACTGGAGCAGTGACGGCAAGACACTGGTTGCACTAGTACGGTGGGAGAAAAACGCTGGGATTAGCTTTTTGACGCTGGATGTGCCGCTGACATCCGCGATGCACTGGGAGAAGCGCTGTATGTGCGATGGAGCCACACTGGTCCCAGGATCGTTTTGGAAATAGTCTGAAGTCTGGAAACTGGGAGGCGAGAAATAATACTCATATGAAAAATCAGGTTCAAGTAAGCGCTTTTTGCAACGAAGTCGTTGCGCACCTGTAATAAAACAAAGGTAGTATTTTTTCTGGAGTTTCTATGTTTTGGTAGGTCGTTTCGAGCTATTCGAGAGAGAGAGAGAGACAGAGAGAGAGAGAGGAGAGAGAAACAACTTTATTTGTTCCAGATGTGAAATAGGGCAGATGGGTCCGGTGGGGCCCTCAGGTGAGGGCGACGTCCTGGGACCACGAGCCCACGATCGCAGTGCCTCTGAAATCTCATGATACACTGAGCGCCTGTGGTGTACGTGTCTTCCTTCTGTGTGTCCTGTCCTTTTGCGCTAACAAGATGAATTTTGAGAATAATGCGAGCTACCATGCATAACAAACTTCCCAGCTGATCTTGAGAGCACTCTAACACAATAATTACTGCCAAACTGTTCAATGCGGGCTCAATCGTCGGCTCCAAACAGGGCCTGCACCGCGGCCCAGTATAAACAGCAGAAAGAAAAAAAAAATAAAACGTGGAAGAGAGTAGTTCACCGAGCGATAGTGCCCCATGACCGAAAAAAAAAGAACGCGCTTGCAATGTACAATATTTTGCGTGTTTCTCAAGCTTTTGCGCTCCTTCTTGCTGTGCGGATAAACCAGCCGAGCGCTCGGTCATCGCAATGCTTCCCGAAATGTTTATATACAAATATGATTTAGTTACCAGCAAAATAGTGTCGTCACTGCTGCGCTTGCCGATATTGAAGCTTGGTCACACTTTGTTCCTTTAAGATTGGTGCTACAGCTACGTGTTCAGCGAAAATTACGCCCGCGGATGGAGGGGGTGCAGGGTGGTTGATCTTGGCTCTAATGGGGCTGGGACAGGTGGGTCACCACCGCTTCCGGCGGGGGCTAGCCTGCCACTGATTTTATCTGTTGTAGGCCGTCATTGCATCCGCCACTGCTTCGGTGGTGGACGACGGCTGTTGTTGCGGCGCGCGTCTCTCTCCCTCTTCCTTTTCTTTCTTCTCGATTTTCTCTGTGCGATATCAGCGCACGTTAAAAATCCCTAGGTGGTCGAAATTACTCCGTAGCCCTCCACTACGGCTCCTCTTTTCTCTTTCCACTTTCACTCCCACCTTCCTCCCTTCCCTTACGGTGCTGTTGAGGTGTCCACAGAAAACAAATGAGACAGTTGCCGCGCCTTTCCTTCCTATAAATCAATAAATCAATCTCTTCTGTCTGCACAAGGCAGCGGAGGTGGCTCAGCTACAGAGCCAGTAACAGGCCCGTGCATTTTCTTGTCCTTCCTACAGCCACAACAACCTCCCCTGATGGGGCGGGGGCTTGCCTATCATAGTTGGTTCACAGGGAGGGAAAGGCTCAGTATCTGTCACACTTGTTTCTGTGGACATCTGAACCTTCCGTAAGGGTAGGGAGGAAGGTGGGAGTGAAAGTGGAAATAGAGAAAGAGGAGCCGTAGTGGAGGGTTACGGAGTAATTTCGACCACCTGGGGATCTTCGAATTTTTATCTGTTGTAGGCCGTCATTGCACCCGCCACCGCCACCGCTTCGGCAGTGGTGGACGACGGCTGTTGTTGCGGCGCGCGTCTTTCTCTCCCTCTTCTTTTTTATTTCTTGTCTATTTTCTCTTCTGTCTGCACGAGGCAGCGGAGGTAGCTCAGCCAGAGCCAGTAGCAGGCCCGTGCATTTTAACGCGGTAGCGTTAAGGAGCTCGTGTCGCAGAAAAGCCGGTGTCGTCGGCGTCGGCGGCGTTGGCCGTGAGCGATAAATCCCGGCATGCACTTCATAAATAAAAAGCAACTTCCAAGATGGGCTAGGTGGGAATCGAACCAGTGTCTCCGGAGTGTGAGACGGAGACGCTACCACTCAGCCACGAGTTTTTTTTTTCTTTATTACACTCAGCCACGAGTTCGATGCTTGAAAGCGGTACAAAAGCGCTTCTAGTGAATGCGGTGTTGCCTTAGAAACGTGCCGTAGAACGTTATACTGCGGTGTATATCGGTAATTATATGAGCATGTTACTTACAGAAGTCGCAGTTACACGAGTAGCGAAGTACGTTTCCGCTACATTTCTTCTGCGCTCTGCGCACATGCAGAGCCATCTTGCGGCAAACACAGAAGAAACCCTCCTCGCAATGTGCGGCGCTGCCCCGACACGTGGCGCGCCACTCGCCCCTGACGTTTCGCCGTGCACCCTCACGGGTTGTAGAATCAAGCGTCTTTCCTTTCTTTAGATCAATATCTTCGCTCACCCGCTTCTCCCCTTCAGGCCGCGCGGGTACCGGTGCGAGGATGCCCCAATACCCTTGCGTTTAATAAGTTTTCTCGCTCTCTCCCCTTCCAACATCCAGCGTGCGTCACTCGAACAGTGGTGGTGTTTAGGCGACGCGGCTCCTCTTTCCGCTCACAGCGCGATTGCTAGGTGCAGCGTCTGATGCCGGACGCCTCTGACGTGATCGCTGCGCCGTAGCGCTTCTGCTGGGAAAGCGTCCCCTGCGATGTGTGACTGACCGACATACTCAGTGCGTGTGAACGCTAAAGGAACACGGGAGCAAGAAACGTTGTAGTGTGCACAACACAGTGCGATAATGTAGATTGTGAGAAGCACTTGTTTGAACAAATAATTAGAAAAAAGTTGTACAGTGCACTTAGAAGTGTTGAGTATGAAAACTATGTCTTTGTGTGACTTAAGAGCATACCGAGCGAATGAGTGGGCGGTGCGAACGAGGTGCAATAACGGTATCGCGTTCCACTCTTGAAGGCGAAGCTTAAGCGTCCTCCAAATTTTTATTTTCCTTCTTCCTACAACCACAACAACAACAACAACGCCCACGGTAGCAGAACATCACCGAAGAGTAGGCGCTCGTAAATTTGCCAGCGATGTGAAACTGTACAGGTTAAAATGATTCAAGTACACAATATATTGCGCATATGCATCCAGAACATTAGTTGCTAGTCGTGAGAGCAGGCAGCAAGCTCCAATGGTTAAGAAGTTATAATTGTTAGAGCGGCAGCAATGGCCTCTACACTTCGAAACATGAAGTCCCAACTATATATATGTGGCCATGATATAACATGCAAAAATATTTCTTAGGTTCTTAGTTCTCACCGTGGCCGAGTGGTTAACGTGTTAGAAATGCAGATAGGGCTAGTTTGTGTTGCTTCATAATGGTTGATTAACAGTGCAAAATAGACACAGACCGAGAAAGAGACTGATTCGTGTGTCTCGTCTCTTTCTTGGTCTGTGTCTACTTTGTGCTGTTAGTCCACCGTTATGGTTAGCGTAGCAACTGCGGACCAAGAGGTACTGAGTTCGAAGCGCTCTAGTGCTGCAGTTTTTTTGTTCTCCTAGTAATGCTTTTTTGTTTCACTTTTATTAGCACTTTAAGTGTACTTGAGGTGCTTCGTCACTTTTTAGCTTTTACTTTTTATCCGAGGCCTTTTTTTCTCCGGGCGACCATTGCCACCAGTGCGAAGCGTGCCAGTATGCCGCGTTCCAGTAAGGCCAGTCTCCAGCGTCATACTGGGCCTATAATCAGGTATGGTGCTGGAGCGGTGGGACCCAGCGGCGCAGGTTTTTGCAATAGGAGTTAGAACCAATAATGCAAAAGCCAATCTCTTGGTTTCAATATCAGTTACATTATACATTGAAATGTGTGTTGACAAATTACCAAACGTTCACTTTCTTCTCTATGTTCTCCTCTGTCCGCACGAGGCAGCGGAGGTGGCTCAGCTACAGAGCCAGTAGCAGGCTCGTGCATTACCTTTACCTTCTTTCTTTAGTCACAACAACAACAACAGCAATGCCCAACCGTTTGCAACATTAGGGAGCTCAATTGGCGTTGTTGCTATGGCTGTAGGAAGAAGGAAAAGAAAATGCACGGGCCTGCTACTGGCTCTGTAGCTGAGCCACCTCCGCTGCCATCGTGCAAACAGAAGAGATTGATTGATTGATTTATAGGAAGGGAAAAGGCGCGGTAACTGTCTCATTTGTTTTCTGTGGACACCTCCACAACGCCGTAAGGGAAGGGAGGAAGGTGGGAGTGAAAGTGGAAAGAGAGAAAGAGGAGCTGTAGTGAGGGCTACTGAGTAATTTTGACCACCTGGGGATCTTTAACGTGCGCTGACATGCAGTGTCACTAGTGCGCTTCCATCGAGCGGCCGTGGCAGTGTGCTCCCCTGATGGGGCTGGGACAGGGTTCTTGCCTGTCCGAATTTTTATCTGTTGTAGGCCGTCATTGCACCCGCCACCGTTTCGGTGGTGGATGACGGCTGTTGTTGCGGCGCGCGTCTTTCTCTTCCTCTTACTTTCCTTTCATTTCTTCATTTTCTCTTCTGTCCGCACGAGGCAGCGGAGGTGGCTCAGCTAGAGCCAGTAGCAGGCCCGTGCATTTTCTTTTCCTTCTTCCTACAGCCACAACAACAACTGACATCGCACAGCACACGAACGCCTCTTCGTTTCGTCTCCATCGAAACGCAGCCGCCGAGGTCGGGTTCGAACCCGGGAACTCCGGCACAGTAGTCGGGCGTCTTACCACTGCACCACCCAGTGGGGCAGAAGAAGAGAAAATAGACAAGAAAAGGAAGAGGGAGAGAAAGGCGCGCGCCGCAACAACAGCCGTCGTCCACCACCGAAACGGTGGCGGGTGCAATGACGGCCAACAACAGATAAAAATTCTGTGGCAGGCTAGCCCCCGCCGCAAGCGGCGGTGATCTACCTGTTCCAGCCCCATCATGGGAGTACATAGTAACGATGATTAGCGTAAGTTTCGACAACTACCGCCGCTTGCGGCGGGGGCTAGCCTGCCACAGAATTTTTATCTGTTGTAGGCCGTCATTGCACCCGCCACCATTTCGGTTGTGGACGGCGGCAGTTGTTTGGTAAGACGCCTGGTTGGTTGGTTCATAGGAAGGGAAAGGCGTAGTATCTGTAACACTTGCTCTGTGGACACCTGAACCGCACCGTAAGGGAAGGGATGAAGGTGGGAGTGAAAGTGGATAGAGAGAAAGGGGAGCCGTAGTGGAGGGCTACGGAGTAATTTCGACCACCTGGGGATCTTTAACGTGCGCTGACATCGCACAGCACACGGACGCCACTTCGTTTCGCCTCCATCGAAACGCAGCCGCCGAGGTAAGACGCCTGACTACTGTGCCGGAGTACCTGGATTCGATACCGACCTGCTGCGTTTTCGATGGAGGCGAAACGAAGCGGCGTCCATGTGCTGTGCGGTGTCAGCGCACGGTAAAGCTCCCCATGTGATCGAAATTACTCCGTAGCCCTCCACTACGGCTCCTTCTTCTCTCAATCCACTCTCACTCCCACCTTCCTCCCTTCCCTTGTTCAGGTGTCCGCAGAAACAAGTGTGACAGATACTGCGCCTTTGCCTTCCTGCGAACCAATTATTATTATTACTATTACTGGTTTCGTTTGGCTTGTGGGGTTTAAAGTTGCGGCGCACGGCTTTCTTTCCCTCTTTCTTTTTTTTTCTTCTCTATTTTCTCTTCTGTCTGTTGTGGCTGTAGGAAGAAAGAAAAGAAAACTTGCACGAGGCAGTGGAGGTGGCTCAGCTACAGAGCCAGTAGCAGGCCCGTGCATTTTCTTTTCCTTCTTCCTAGCCACAACAACAACAGCAGCAGCAGCTCAGTAGGCCCGTGCATTTTCTTTTCCTTCTTTTAAAAAACAACAACAACGCCAATTGAGCTGTTGTTATTCGGACGGTTTGCATGCCCGCCATGCCTGCAGACTATCTTCGTGCGTCTCCCGGAGGGCTCGATATTTCCAAGGCAGGAGCTGTATGCGTAACTACTGCCACCATGCAGAGTAGGGCTTAACCCCGGGTAGACGCTTGGCCAGCGTCACGACGCTTTAACCCGTCGTTTGCCGGCTCCCTAATAGTTATACATACATACATACATACATACATACATACATACATACATACATACATACATACATACATACATACATACATACATACATACATACATACATACATACATACATACATACATACATACATACATACATACATACATACATACATACATACATACATACATACATACTGCCATCATGATGGCAGCAAGAATTCAGATGCCAGATCTAGATGAGGATACCGCGTGTGCCAATGCACAGAACATTTTGATGGTCAGCACTCCGAGCCAGGAGCGAGCGGAAACGTATGGTCGAATTCAAGGCACACGTACCAAGTGAGCACAACAACAACAGCTCAGCAGGCCCGTGCATTTACTTTTCCCTGTTCCTACAGCCACAACAACAAAGTGCCACCTCCGCTGCCTCGTGCAGACAGAAGAGAGAAAGTAGAGAAAAGAAAAAAAGAGGTAGAGGAAGACGCCCGCCGCAACAGCCCTCGTCCACCACCTAAGCGGTGGCGGGTGCAATGACGGCCTACAACAGAAAAATTGGTGGCCGGCTAGTCGCTGAGTGCCCGGTTTGGTGGCCACAAATGTTGCTAACAAACACCTTGGCATGCCTTATGCGCACCGCTCTGAGCACGCCAACATTCGACGTCAGCACTTCTCGCTGACATCATCGGAGTCGTGATTTTATTACGAAAACTATTTTTGATATACCAGTGCACATAATGGCGCCTATTGATTGGTATAGCGCAAAATTAAATATTGTGCGGATATCGATCTACACTGATCTCTACTTTCTTGATAAGAATAGGAGAGCTGTTTAGTTGAGGCCTTATTTCCTCTTTAAGTTAGTTGAGACATGTTTGCGATGAATCATTTTGCCCTTAATAACTTCACCGGCATTACTGAAATGTGTAGAGTTCACTTGCCAGTTGATGCACGATAGTCGAGCGATGCACAGCACATGCTGTAACACTGGCCTTTTGACGGCACCCATGATACACGCTGTTATTATTTATACTGGATTCTGGGGTTAGCCTAACCAGACGGCTTTATTTTTGCATCTTTAGGGGCAAATCGACTAACAAAATGACTATATTACTTAGTCGCCACCTGCCCGTGTTTTCGTGATTGTGTTCCTTCGTCTATTGTCCCGTTTTTTCGCGCAGTTTACAATTTTATCTGCAATGAACCAACTCGCCCGCAAAAATATTCTGCTGCCTCCCAATTCTTGGTTTGCCTCTGTGCATACGTGTCATTTGACAAGAGGACAGCACATCCTGCAATTTCTTTCGAAACCCCTTTATTATATGAAAAAAAAAAAAAAAAAAAACAAAAAAAAACCCGCAGTAGCCGTTGGGAAACAGTTTATTTAGAACGTGGTATCTGAGAAGAAAGGAAGGCAGCGAACAAAGGCAGGTGTGGGATATTAATATTCAATAGTAAGGAATAAAAGTCAGACGTGGGTAAGGAGCAGATGCTGTAAAATGCTTGCGACATGTCATCGATTAGGAGATGATGATGGATTGTGCTCTACACATAAGATGAACATTTGTTACTTATTAAGGGGAGTTGATGAACACTCACAAGCATTTCAAAGCTGAATTGATAATTAGCGAGGAGGAAATTGTTTTTGTATGTGGTAAGTGAGCCATCCCAACTTCAAAGCTGGAACCATGGCACACGGGGCATCGTTTGTAGGAACGCGTTGTCAGATTTGCGGACTACATACTGACTTGGTGTTTCGACGTCGTATACCTTGTCGTCGATCACGTCATAGGCACAAAAAATGCTACGACAAAGGCAACAAATACAAGCGTTAGTTGAGGCAGGTGTAAACATTTCCATCTGAATGTAATGCATATATATGCAGCCGGTGATAACTTACACGTCGTGAAGGTAAGGGAACGGCAGAACCCCATGCTGGCAATGCAGGGCGGTATGGTGCTGGTTAGTACAATGTTAGACCTAGGTGCAGCCCCTGATTGCCATCTCGTGCGATAAGCAAAGGGAAGACCTTAGCGCACTTTTGCAGCTAAGTACTGGAGTTCACATAGTTCTGCTTTAATTGGAGCCATTCGACTTTGCTTCAAAGCACTTCGTGAATCGTGACTATAATTGAAACCAGTGAGCGATACTGACGTCCTGCTGCGCGCTGACGTCATCGATTGAACGCTAAGAGCAGCAAATGTCGTTGATTGATGTTTATGCCATATGGCAAACTCTCAATTAGACAAATTTCTTCCTCGGGCACCTTTGTTTCTACCGTAGCTTGAAAATGTCTGCAATTTGGAAGCAATGAGCTAATTTCGATTCCTGAAATTTCCTGAAACTATTTAAAAATTCTCTTTTTGCATTGCTTTATCCATCAAAAAGGGGGAAAGTGCTGCAGTTAAATGTTACTGGAACCAATTCATTGTCGTATTGCTGTAGGCTGCCATAGTTATCAAGGTACTATCTTCGCCGCTTAATGCACAGCAACGGACCACAAGCAGGCTCTTCCGGAAGAGACAGAAGTTAATAAAGTCTGTTTCGGAACTAAACCGAAATGCGAAGGAAGAAAATGCATCGACGTTTACGGTATTTAAGACGCTTTTAGTAACCAGCACACCCAATGCTCGTTAAACACAATTTGTACATGAACTTTTCGAGCGATAGTCTCTATCTCAAAGGTGACGTTGGTAACATTGAGACACTACCCTCTATGTTGTCGTCTAAAAATGACACAAAATATTTGTAGTGTGCATTCTCTACAGCTATGTTAAATATTAAATTGTACGCTTAAGTGCCTATCATGGCAATAGGAGCACATCCGCAATAGCAGCTTTATCGTTACATCGAAGTTCACAAAACCTTAACATTTGGGACAGTCACTGAACTCTCACGTCTAAACAGAATATATGGAGGGGAGGGGGGGGGGGGGACGTCAACGACTGTCAGTGGACCTTTCGTGATAGACGCGCACAACATTTGCCTTTGCAGCCATGTTCATTAAGGACGTCCATATGACTCACTTATCGAAAACATCGACACGTCCTCATGTAGACTAGACACACTTTTGGTGTGGCGGGGATGTAGAGGTGCACGCACACTAAATAACAGAAACAAAAAGAAATAAATGCGCATTTCTTTACTTTGAGCGCATTCAGCAACTCACCTCTGCACTTCATCGCGCTGGCTTGCCAGCGCGAAATTGTGAGCCGGAATGTGGCAACCAAGAGGGAAAAACAAATCGGAAACGTTCAATGGTAGCACATCAATAACATTTGGGGCACAGAAATAACGTAATGCAGCAAACCGCCTTGCGTCGCTTAACAGTGCAGTGTATACAGTTTGACATATAGCTTTAGACGCGGTGAGGAGTTTCAATTCTGGATAAAAATTCTGTGCAACAAGGCCTTGCACACGTGTCCTCGATGCAACACAATGTCTTGTGAAAAGAACGAACGGAGAACGCCTCAGCTCCCAAACCGTCTCGTTTGTTCTGTTTGATGCGTTCACGGGAGACCACTGACGACAAACTTTGCGTGTCAGCATGTAGTTGCGGCGGACACTGATTAAGGCTTAGCGGGGACTAGGCTTCATCTCGACACTCGGAGAGCCTAGTGGTCTTTTCTCCGTTAATGGACTGTGAGATGCTGCAGCTTCTTCGCTGAAACTGCTTTGCAGGCCTGGGGCTGCCGGATGTCCGCTCAGTGATGTGTCGTCGGGAGATCCTATGGCAGGCGATGAATGCGTGGGTGGGGTGACCCCACTCAAAGGCTGAGCCTGTCGCGGCGAACCGAGCAATGTCTCAACATGAACCAGGGCTCTTCCAGCGGTTGACTGTAGTTGAGGTGCATCACTCGCAATGTCCGGAACCTGGACTGGGTTCTCCGTCGACGTGTGATGCGGATGATGATGTTCATTCCTCGTCGGTGGTTGTCCTGTTTCTGTGCTGCCAGTTCTCCGCTTTGGATACTTTATTAGCTTAGCTTCTAGGAAGAAGCCCGTGCCTGGTGACGGTGCCATGTACATTGGCGATTTCTTCCGTATAAATTGTGCCTGCGGTTCGGGAACGGGCACGCTGACAGTCGTCTGGCGCTCCGGTGCCGGCGAGGTCGACGCTATGCTTGTTCCAACGTGCTCCTCTGGAGCATGACCTGGTATCACGGTCGTATTTGAAAACTCATACTGGTCTGGATACGTTGTTCGCAGTACCTGCGGCTCCCCTGTCACCACGCTGGCGCCCGCGTCGACGGAACCGCTGTCGTGAGACTCAAGCTGTCCGGATGCGACCTCTGGCTGAACAAGCTCGCTGCCACTGAGATCAGCCGGCAGCGGATTGAAGTCCCGAGGGTCGACCTCCGTGGGTCCCGTGGAGCTCTCGTGTTCCCACTTCGTCGGCAATGTCTTTGGCGTTTTCTTGGCGCTAGCAACATGTCGCGTCTTGCCGACATTCTTGACAGGTGTCACTGGAGGTGACGTCGGGAACCAGATGGCGGTCCAGGGAGTGGTCCAGGGAGTCGAGCCTTGCCGTGGCCTCTTGTACCTCCAGCCTGGCCGTCGAGCAGCGGGCGGGCGTCCTGGAGGCCGCCGGCGGGCCTTGACCTTTCGCCTCTTGTGGATTACGCCGTGAGCAGTGGCGTAGGGCTGCAGGTGCGGCGGCAGTAACAGGGCCGTCGTGGGCGTCGGTTCCCGAACGTTCAGGTGCGCAAGTCCATTATGATATCGGTCAGCACCCTGCCCCCAATGGAGAGGAGCAGGGCTCGTTAATTGCTATCTCTTCTTGCCGTGTAGGAAGCCATGGAAGGCGGCGAACTTGCTGTGCTGGCAAGTGACCCTCCGACGCGGGCACGGGTAGCGGCTGACGCAGTTGGCGAACTCCAGGTCGCACTGGCACAGCTGCTGGCCGCAGTGGGCGTGCGGGCTCAGCGAAGACGGGTGCGCTGCATGCGAGGGGTGTCGAGAAAGCACACGTTGGGCACACCGCGGACTTTTAATTTACTAATGCGGGGAAACGTATTAATACCATAATGATAATAGAACAGCTGGGCCATTCGGCCTATATGCATCTTACTAAACAGCTCAAAAGGGCCAAACAGTAATAACGTCTTAGTATGAATACAAATCATTCGTATTACCCACTATTGGGTTTTATAATGCCCTATGTAGTTTTTATAGATACATCGCTGTCGAGGGAGAAAACGATAACGTTAAGAATAGGAAGGCGTAGCGCAGCGCAGTCCGAGTAAGCTAACAGAATAAAAAGATACATAACAAAATATAAGAGAACTATTGACAACGAAGATCACGCGGTTCTTCGGAGTTACGGCAGGAAATAAAGGACCGCGACGGGGATTCTGGCGCGAGACGCGTAGCTCTCTCACTAGACCATTGATATCATACCGCTGTCACTCGTGTATCGGAACGTCTAACATAAATGGCTTTACACGTGTGTGCGGTTGCGCTGATAACACTATATCGCCAGGAAAGAAGTCCCAGACGGAGAAATAATAGTGCTTAAGAAGGTGAAAAGATCAGGGCAATCGCTCGGGGCTAACAAATCTTAGATCAGCGCCTCCTCTGTAAAAATAAAAGAGGCGCTGCCTAGACAGGCCTAGACAGTAGTGCGCACGACCGCATTTTCATTAGCTAATGCGGCGTGGCGCTGTGCTGTTTCTTGTTACGCGGCTGGTGTAGTCCTCCAGTGGTTCAATTCTACGTTTCTTTGGCGACGACGTGTTTAGTTTTTATATATAGACTCGATGGAGAAAATTTGCGGTGCTAAGCTTTTTCAGAATTATTTAAGGACTTCATTTTTTTTTTTTTTGTCAGGTTGACTCTATCGTATATGACGCGGAATCTCTAGAACACATGCTGTAGCATACAGCCAGCATTTATAGATAAACGCCTCGGAGTAATATTGTTTCCTGCCTCTGCCGCGCTTGCGATCATTTTGTCCTCTTCGTGCTTATATGCAGATGTGACTAGATTACCACATCCTCGGGCACGCTTTAATATTTTCCTCTGTTCGTGTCCGTTTGAGCTGTTTAGCAGCGTACGTACGGTGTCCGTGCACAATTTTGAACAACCTACCTTGTCGCATATGTGTCCGGTACTTAAAGTCGTTTAATTACTATCGATAGTTGGTTTGAAAAACTGCCAAATGGTATAACTTTTAATGTTGCGGCTTCGCTACGTGGCAAGTCTCCCAGATGCCCTGTGATTTCTAAGCTCGAGCATGGGGAGGCATTACACCAGCGATGCGTGCTTCATATCACTGCGTCTGCTATCAGTATGTTCCTTGTATGACATTACAGCTGGCAAGCAAACAATATCCCAACCGTTGTGCACAATATGAAATTCTGACCTGAAGAATAGCAAAGAATGAATGGCAAAAAGAATCGTTTGAAAATACGAATATGGATCAGCAACAGAACACAACAAAGCACTTGATAGTAGTATTTTTTTGGGGCGAATGCTTCGATATAGTTGGCTGAGCTCCCCTCTGTCCAGATGTGCAAAGGAGAAAGGTGCATTGCATTTCCTCTACCGTGCTTGGCTTTTCGCAGATATTAGGGGATAACACTTTTGTCAGCCGTTTGGTTTTGTGCTGAATGTATACATGATTCAATTCAGGACATTTGAAGTGTTTTTGCTTTAAAATTTTCTGGCTTTTTTTTCTTTACATTTCAAACCGAGTAAGATTTCGTAAGGCCTCGTAAGGTTTCCACAGGCTTTTTTCATGCACTGGTTGAGGCAGTGCACATCGTACGGACTTGCTGAGGAATAAACGGGTTACCAAACGCATAAAGTAAGCACGTCAGAATTATATATTATGGCTTCGTGCCAGTGGGCATGATGTTTCATTTAGAGCTTCTTTCACTCTTCCCCTCTCTGTATTGACTTCGGACCAGTATTTAGTACTGAAAACTGTAGCGTTAATAACGACCACTCTTGATTGACTTTCGTTCTTTAACATTGTCTATTCTCGGATTAAGCGATTATTTTGTGGGCGCCTCAGCGTACGGCTGCGCGCTCGCTTCCGCGTAGTAGTCTTTCCGTGCTACTTAGGCCCCACCGCCGGTAAGCGAGGAGTGTGCCTGACCGCAGTGTGCCATGCCGGGCGTGAGGCAGTGCCAGTCATAGGGCAGCAGGTACAGGGACAGCTTGGAGCACGGGGACTGCGAGTAGCACCAGTCGTGCTCCAGGCAGCAGCTGCAAGGATAGAAATGCACACAACCAAGCATATTATGCATACAGCACAGATCTGGTGATTAAAAACAAAGAACAACAGCGCAAACAGCTCTTGAAAGATGCAGCAGGAGAAGGAAGAAGTATGGTACAAGTAGCATTTTAGTTAATGCACGTGATAATTACTTTTTGCCTTGGTAGCTCTATTCAATGTACGAACGATAAAAAATGCACTGCAATGAGCATTTTCATGCCCGAAAACAAGCTGCTGACAACTGCTGTTTATCAGCTTTTTTTTTTTTTTTTTTAATGTATGCGTACACGTCATAACTGTGAGGCATGACGCTCATCTGCTGTTGTGCATGCCTGGGCGTAGCAGCATTTTATTCGCTCAAGAGGATCCTGCCTCTTTTAATTGCTTGTTTAGGACAGATTAAGATGAGTGTCCCGGTTCGCAGATGGCCCGCGCTAGCAAGTGACGTCACGTCTCCGAGTGACCTTGAGCGTTCCACTTTTACTGGCCGTCTTGCGCCACGAAGTAGAGTTCCGCGCAGTCCATGCGCGATCCGGCCCGCTCTTCATGTCCTTGCGTTGCAGAGAATATAACAAAACAGCGAGCGATGTACAGTACGGTCCACTGTTAAAGGGAACATAAGACGACGTGGCTGCCGGGCTTTACCAAGCATCCACGAGCGAGTCGGCGATAAATGATCGTGCAAGGGGCATGTGCAGTGAGCATGGTCGGCTGCTCTTCCCGAGCATGCATATGGTGCCAGCCATTCTCGCCATTTGTCGGCGACAGCACGTTGCAAAGTGCTTAGGTCACGTGATCGCAAGTTCCCTTTAACAGTGGACCGTACTGTACACTGCACACAACGAAAAAATAAAGGGAACTTTTGTTTGCCTATTTGTAACATGAGAATAATGGACGCGTGTTTTAAATGTGTTGTAAGACTTTTTCTAAAAGTAGTAGTATAGTTAAAATAACGTGCATCGTAGCACATATCAAAATGAAACCAAATGACAGCAAATTCTTGTAATGCATACTTAATATACCAATTTTAGGTTCTAAACTGCAGCTTCATTTGCAATAAAATTCGAAGAACACTAGGGCAAGCATTTGTAATGTGCTTTAACATAAAACAAGAGGGGTTTAACGTGTCAAAATGTTCAGAATGAAATGGCAGTGTTTGATGATTCTAATAAAAAAATTTATAGCACTTAATTGATCAATTAATTAAAATAAAAAAAATAAAAAAGTTAGAAAAAGAGGGCTCGCAGGTTTCAAACTGCTCACAATGAAGAGACGGTGCTGATAAGGAAAATTTATAGCGTGCAATTGAACAATTAACTGTTTGAAATATTTGAAAAATGAAAATGAGCTAAAAGATGTCAAATTACTCAATGAAAAGCCAATGTTTGCGGAGGCTAAGTATCGATGCGAAAAAGCAAAAAATAGAAATAAAAATTAAAACGTGAAAAAGCATCGTTTATGTGCCTGTGAAACGCTATCGCGTCATTCCCTAACTTTTGTAATAATTTTAAGGGTAAAATATAAATCACTAAATACAAGATAGAAGAAGAAGCTGGTGTGATTTCATTTGTGTATCACAGCGAGTGCCTCATTTGCCCTGCATTTATCTGCTTAAAAATTGAGCGTGTGCGGTAGCAAAACTTGGAGTTTATGTCTACATTATGAAATAATAAATTGGTGAGAATGGATATATGTAACAAGCACGAATCATTTTCAGTGATAATAATTATGAGCCATGTATAAATGTAAAGCTTCAGCGAGAATGTCTTCGGTCATCTGGTCCTTGGGAGCAGGTGTAAGCATGAAATGCCCTCAATGCTATTGAAGGCATTCAATAGGCAGGATATATTTGATGCTCAATATATTGGTGATAATAGATGGGCACTTTAGTAGATGGCACCATATTTGCATTCAGTATACAGTAGACTCTTTTTAAGGCGAACATGAAGGAATAAAAAAAATTAGCTCGTATTGGAAGTTCATTTAAAGTTATACATAATCATGCTAGGTGTGTTCAAGCACATGTTGAATTAAAATAATGAATAAAAAAGCTTTTCAGAGAGGTAATAATTGTAAATAGAGCATTTATTGTGCTATGCATAAAGTGAGCTTAATATAGAGCATAAAACCAGCCGTGTTATCGTGCTTGAATATGGCGTAGCCCTAGCTTTTCTTTTTTTTTTTTTTTTTTTCACTGTATATCATCTCCCTCACTGTATCCCACAGCAGCTTGTTTTTGTTTTTCTTCTGATTCTTGCTTATCTTGCTCCATATACTTCGTACGTAGCCAGAAATGTTGGATTTTGTCTCTATTTGTAAACCTGCAGCATAGCTTTTACCCACTTCACGAGCAATTACATTATGAATAGTTTCGTTTGACGCAGGCTATGCTCACAACTGCGCCGTAATATGGCCACCTCTATACGCTGCGATAATGTTTGTTGGGATTAATTAAAGGTGTACATGGGCGAAAATTCTGGGCCCGCATCCGACCCGTGCCCTATGCTAGGACAGGAGGCCCGGCCCATCACGACACTGAAAGAGCGTGAGCCCAACAAGTCCTGTCCCTACGCTTAGATCTAAGGCCCGGGCCCATTCCGACCTGCTATAATCGCTGTTGAAGTGACGAAACCTGAAGAAATAACTTCGTTAATTGGTAACTTATTCAAGAGCTATAAATGTTGACCTTTCACGTTTAAGATGACAAAGTTGTGGTAGATATTGAGACATAGCGTATAAAGATATCATACCGACTATAAAAAACAACAAATATAAGATTTTCATTGTCGAAGGCTTGAGACATGTGCGGATCTCCAGTATTATGAATCTGGCAGCGCTGAAGTTTCTTTGACTGTTCAAACTGGTCCTTGGAAAGACTAGTACTATGTTATCAAGGAGAGTTCATGTACGTGATTCCTTTGCTTCCCCGAAAGTGCGCTAGTTCTAAATCTAAGCAAGGGGTTGATTCTATGGCCAAGCACCTGGTAACCTCCTCTATCTCATCGTGTATCCTACACTGTGTTTTCATGGCTCTATCAAGGAGCCTCCGCTGAATTGTCTTGGCCGAGAAAGAAGAGGCCACTCAAGCAAATGGTTGCTCTATGTGTTACGCACCGCTTCTGTCGAGTTTATATCAAGGGCAGCAGTAAGCCGCAGCAGAGACGCGTGAGAAGCGACAGTGGGACAGGAATTTAGGAACAGATATCTAAACACTGGTATTGTGGCCAAAACCAAAATAGAAAATCATAACCAGCACTGTGCGGTGACTGACGGCTAGCAAATATCCGTTCAAGTCGTGAAGGACAAGGGTTCGACCAACTTCGGCAGAAAACACGGACCACTCGAGCATGTAAGACGCCAGAGAACACTTCCTGTTCTACATTGGAGACAAATAGCGCACCGCGGCCATATTTGTGCTTTCGCAAAAGTTGCGTGCACTCGGGATTGAGAAGTCTGGCCCGTTCCACCCGACGCAAACATATATCTGGCTCCAGACCGAGACTTCCGAGCTGCTCGGTCCGCGAGCCTGGCCGGGTTCGGGATTTTGGTCTCTAGAGCCAGTGCACAGATCTAGGTGGAACGCCATTTTGAAAATACGGCCTCGGATCTCTTACGCCTCAAATCAAGTGAGCGGGCGCACTTTGCGCATACCCATTGTATGTCTGTAGGAGGCAGCGTGCGGCATGTGGCGAACGTGCGAAGCCAAGATGCGGCCATGTCAAATCGCCACCGGCACCACCCCGAAGGCACCCTGCCTTTTCTGCACCAGCAATAAAGCTGTCGTGGAAAATAAAATTATGTGACAGTATGACTGTAGAACAGCCTTTTTGCGGAAGTTGTGAAAACTAACAATATTCACGCGATCTCCTTTTGTCCTTTTTACAATATCAGTCCATGATAAAGAAACCCAGTTAATCTAAACTAATCCGTAGCCCCTCTCTATGGCGTCCCTCACAGCCTTGAGTTGCTCCGGGACGTTTTAAACCCCACATACCTGACCTAGTGCTTTTGTCTTGTAAATGTTGCTTCTCGGCAATGCTATAGTGCATAAGGTGAAGACAACACGTAAATCTCAATATAAGGTGCAACTTTCTTCTGAAGTTTTTGTATGCTGGTCTCAATTTTACCGTGCTTAGAAAGTGTGGTGTGACAAACTATTTTTTTTCTTGGTTTTTAGTAAAACGATTTGTAGTGTTGGTGAAGGAATTGAGTTACAACAAAAAACATTTAATACTCGCCGCAAATATATCCGCCGCATGATACTCGCACCGACCGTAGTTAACTAGTTACCGTAGTTACTGGTGAACGGCACTCTCGAGTCACATAGCTCTGGTGCCTATATTAATGCGTGAGCCTTACAACGCTGAGTTGAACGACAATCCGGCGGTGGCCGTCTGTCGGTGAACGGCCCCCAAGAAATAGGAAAACAAAATGCCATAGGCCTCGAGCTGGATTCGAACCCAGCACGTGGAAACTTGCATATGCGAAATGAAGTTTGATCGCACGGCCGTTATAGCCTGACTTTTTCCAAACGAACGTGCACGCGGTCATCGTTCGTCGTCAAAATTGTGACACAAAACGGAACGCTTTTCACGCTTGTGGTGCGTAATGCGACGACAGTTTTTGAACTCTGCCATGCCGTGATAAATATAATCATTTTATAATATTCTTCGCAATAGAAATTACCAGAATTTCGTCTTCATCATTAGCCCAGCCATTTATATATGACTTTGTTTTTCAAGAAGAACGAGTCACCTTGACAGCGAAAAGAGTGGAAGACACACAAGAACGAGCGTTCTTCTATCCCTGCCCAATATGCGCCGTTTTTGAAAGTCGCATAACAACTCGCTCAAACGTCGGCTAAATGTACTGTGCCATCACGCGCTGTACGGGCTAGGATTTCCATTGAGATGAGTGACTCAGAACAATGCGACCTCCTAAAAGAGTTAATTTCTGGGACAGTGCTCATGTCAGCTTCTAGCCCAATTGTAATATCGAGGAAACAAGTATACTCTAGTCCACCTGTCATGGTTATTGTTGAAATCCTCTCGAAAACAGGAGCTACACTGTCGAACCTGAGACTGCTGTCAACACCTTTAGATACCTGTTCACAGCCCACAGCAGCTGTTAAAATAACTGGCACAGATAAAGAAGGCAGGTGGTAGCATAATGGTGGTCTTCATAGTTCACCGGGTGCATGCTTTTCCGATACACCGATACCTGCACCCTTAGGAAAACGAGGTACAGCCGCACACAGACTTAACGCGCACGACGGAGAGCGTGTCTTGGACCGCCAGCGCCGCGAAGTCGGGTGCGAGATTATGGTCTCAGCACGTTTACGGCGGCTGATGATAGCTGGAGCGCAGCGCGCGTTCACTGCTTTTTTGATTGTGCCTGATAGGCGTGTAAGACAGCCAGCTCGATACTTAAGCTTTTCGGCGCGTTTGGCTCGCGGCTGCAGTCTCACACGCTTGAGCAACGCTTTACATTTTTCTTAGCTCGGATACCCGAAAGCGTGCGTCAATAGTCTCGTTCGAATGCTGCGGATATAACAAAAAAATGTTATGGCCAGAGTCGTGCGATTCCAAATGGAGTGCGCAGGAAGTTACACGTATTGTGTCGTAATTAAAGCAAAAAATAAGCAGCAAGGCAAAAGTGAGATATAGCAGCCTGTAAGGCTTGATAACAAATAAAACTGTCGCATGTAGCATGAAATTATCTCCCGTACTTCTCTCGAGGCGCGCGAGTATGTGGCAGCGTAGCGCACGCAATTTTGGATTCCGGAAGTAAGAAAACTGCAACGTTTTGCCCGGTCGTGCGAAGCCCTATGCGTGAGAAAAACACAGAGAAACGCCTACGTAATGAGCACGCTTTCAACGCTGGGATCGAGCACATTCGAAAAAGCAGTAAAATGGAGCTGTACATCAGATATCGTGAGCCGCCTTGAACGTACCGAGATCATTATCTCACACCCTATGAATATCGCATCGCGGTACGGCCGTCAGCCCAAGCCACGCTTTCCGTCTTTCTGTTAAGTTTGTGGGCGGTTGTACGTAGCTGATAGAGGTCACAGCGTTAATGGACTGTGGACTCCGTGGCAGGGCTCCCCTGTACGCATTTTAATTTTTTTTGGTGG
>NC_139349.1:99984056-100094056 GCF_055883805.1 Amblyomma maculatum | reverse complement strand
CCATCACAGTAAAATACTTATTATAGGACATAGACGTACTCTGTCCATTTTTAGAAAATATTTTAACGTCACCTATAACTCTGGTACATACCGCATCAGTATCAAGGGTGCCTCCTGTTGATGGAGGGAATCCATATCCCCTCGAAAATTACCGGCCTACATCAGTCTTACCAGCAAACAATAGGTCATTTGAGAAACGTTTAGCCAGAGGAACGTTAGGAGTTTTACAATATACGATATCATAGTTACTAATCATCACGGATTCTGGCAAAGAAAATAAACATGCACATTCGTTACATCGATCAAGATTTTTAATCCTTTACATAAAAATAGATTTATTGGCATATTTTTAGACTTAAAGAAAGCATTTGATAAGGTTGGCCATCAATTATTATTAAGGAAACTGGCTTGCTGTGGATTTAGTGACGTGCCATTAACATTTTTCTAAAACTACCATTGAAAACGACAGCAAAGGACGCAAATAGAAACAATGGTACCACAAGGATCGGTGCTGTGACCAATATTATCTTCCTGGTGTAAAAAATGATTTTGTAAAGTGCATACAAGATTGCGACACCGTTATAATGCTGATGACGCAGCAGTATTCATTCTCAGAAAAAAAAAAAGAAGATCGTATGTAAGAAAGTGCTAGTAAAGAACAGAGTAATATATATCTAACTGGTTTCGTGCAACAAATTACCGTTAAACAGCACCAATACAGCTGCGTAATCTTATCCCATTCAAGCCGCAAAAATATTTGTTCTATTGCCTTACGAGTCGATAACGAAGAAATAGCTCAAGTACAATCATGCGGATATCTTGGTATCACCCTGGACTCATTAAATTTCATGGAGCATACCAGTAACGTCTGCGAGGAACTAAGTCTGGCATGTTTTTTACTCTATCAAGCGCGTCAGCACTTTCGTCCTAAACATTAAGAATTACATATTTCGTTATTGTTCACAGGCATCTTACATAATCACTTGAATCATGAGGTTCGTTTAGGTGAAAACTTGATTTAACGAAACTCATGATTTAACAAAGATTCCTTCTCAGATGCCCGCAGGGATAAAAACCAACTTCGTGATCTGTTTCAATTTAACGAACCTTTTCCTAGAAATATGAAGGTGAAAACGTTTTATTATTGGTTTTGTTGTGTAGAGAACGCCCATGTATACTGGTTGCGAATTACGATGGCATCACGAAGAGCCTTCAGATTATGCCATTCACAGTCGCACGAGATTACAAAATGGCATACGCTGTTTTGTCTGATAACAATTATCTTCCTTCCACAATTTTTATACCACAAAATAGCATTTATGAAGCGAAGACAACTACAGTTTTAACATTCTGGCCGTTAACATCGTATACAGCCGAAGGTTGTTAGCATACACTGACGAAAAGAAACAGAACACTCTCCCAGTAGCAGCAACTAAAGTAACTTGAATTTTCTTGCGGAAATGTCATGTTATCTTATAAATGTTTTTTGTTGTTCTACTAGGACCCTGTCCGACCTTTTTGAAACCTCTGCTCCATTGACACTGTAGTCATGTATTATTTGAATGTGCGTATATAATATCCGATGTTGGTTTTTGTTCCTTTCTTTGGTTGGTCGCGTATCACGTGATATCTTCATCAATTAATTTTACTTGTATGTAGCATATCTTTATGCATGTAAATGAGTGGAAGTTGTACGATGTTGTTTGTTTCATTTGTCGCATATCACGTGAGATCTCCCTACACCGATTGATACGTTTATGGAACATATCTTTATGCACGTAGATGTGCTCTATTTTGTTACCGACCCCTGGGTACGTTATTTTGTGCATTTATTGCATGTGCCCAAGCTAACAGCTTCCTAAGGACCCAGCTGCGCTTGTCACCCGCTTTTGTACACATTTTTCTAAAGTAATTAAAGTATATTGAATTGAATATATACGATTCGTTTTCTTTACTTTTGAATATGTACAATTTCATTCGTTTTGAGAATCGAATAGGATGATATTCGATTCGCTCTTCGAAAGTTTCGAATTCTCGCACACTGCTAAGGATAACGGATGAGGGACAAATATGATGCAGGGAAAGGAAAGGCAGGGCTGCTAACCAAATTTATTTATGGTTGGCTACCTTGTTTGAAAGAGAGAAGATCAGGCGAGGAATTGTGGCGGCAAAAGAGAAAAGCACGTGCAAGTAAAGCTCGTCCGCGGACGGGCGCATGAAGACTTCAATGTTTCTTGAAGGACGTTGACTTCAGCTACGGCAGCTGCAAACCGAGGAGGAGGAGGAGGAGGAGGAGGAGGAGGAGGAGGAGGAGGAGGAAGTTCCTTTATGCTTGGCCTGCGCTTAAGTCCCATGCAAAAGAGCTTTTCCCCTTGGAATGTTTGCGTGGATTCACCGAGCTCGACACGACAAAGTTTAATTTGTTGAATTGCGGTTTAATTTCTACCAACTACGTCTTTAGATGGTAATAAATCTCAGATCACAATCGTGTTTGCATTCAGCGACTAATGAAAATCGCTGCCACAGCGGGACATTGCACTCTAAATACAAATGTTTATTTCTTTTTTTATCCGCCACCACTTCTATTTAAGCTTATCATAGGAGGTTGTGGCCAATTACTGCACCAGGGTGGCCAACTCCTGTTCTGGTGAGGGAGTGCGTTGCCGGAGGTGTTTACCGGCATCAGGTCGCACCCCAAACCTGTGTATGCAATTCCATCGACACACGGATTTTTTTTTTCTTTTTTTTTTTCATCCGGTGGAGAATTGCGGGGCACCGGGATTTGAACCCCGGTCCTCTTGCACGCGAGGCGGATGTTCTACCGCTACGCCACCGCTGCGACTCTAAGGACCTTAAAAATTACAGACCAATCAGCTTACTGTCTGTTACGTATAAGGTATTTACTAAGGTAATCGCTAATAGAATCAGGACAACCTTAGACTGCAATCAAGCAAAGGATCAAGCAGGGTTTCGGAAACGGTACTCTACTATCGACCATATCCATACCATCAATCAGGTGATATAAAAATGCTCGGAATATAACCAGCCCTTATACATAGCATTCATTGATTACGAAAAAGCATTTGACTCAGTTGAAACCTCAGCGGTGATGCAGGCATTGCGAAATCAGGGGGTAGACGAGCCGTACGTGAAAGTTCTGGAAGATATATATAGTGGCTGCACAGCAACCATAGTTCTGCATAAAGAAAGTAACAAAATTCCCATAAAGAAAGGTGTTAGGCAAGGAGACACAATCTCCCCAGTACTATTCACAGCTTGTTTAGAGGAAGTATTCAGAGACTTGGAATGGGAGCAGTTAGGGATAAGGGTAGATGGAGAATACCTCAGTAATCTGCGATTTGCTGATGACATTGCCTTGCTAAGCAACTCGGGGGATGAACTGCAAATAATGATTGATGACCTAGACAGAAAAAGTAGAAATGTAGGCTTGAGAATCAATATGCAGAAGACTAAGGTAATGTTCAACAGCCTCGGGAAAGAACAGCAGTTTACGTTAGGTAGCGAAATACTGGAAGTAGTAGGCGAATATGTGTACTTAGGACAGGTAGTAACCACAGATCCGGACCATGAAAAGGAAATAACAAGAAGAATAAGATTGGGATGGAGCGCATTTGGCAAGCACTGGCAGATTATGACTAGCAGCTTACCGGTATCGCTCAAGAGGAAAGTATACAACAGTTGCATCTTGCCTGTACTCACCTATGGGGCTGAAACGTGGAGGCTAACCAAGAGAGTTCTACTTAAGTTGAGGACAACCCAGAGGGAAAATGTTAGGGGTAACGTTAAGAGATAGAAAGCGTGCAGAGTGGGTCAGAGAAATAACTCAAGTTACCGACATTCTAGTGGAAATTAAGGAGAAGAAATGGGCATGGGCAGGACATGTAGTGCGAAGAGAGGATAACCGATGGTCGCTGAGGGTAACAAACTGGATTCCAAGGGAAGGAAAGCGTAGCAGGGGGCGGCAGAAAGTTAGGTGGGCGGATGAGATTAAGAAGTTCGCAAGGGTCAAGTGGATGCAGCTAGCGCAGAACCGGGTTAAGTGGAGAAATAGGGAGAGGCCTTCGCCCTGCAGTGGGTATAATCAGGCTGATGATGATGATGATGATGATGATGATGACTTCTATTTAAAGTGATATGTTAATATGCTTTCTGGCACTAAGCACGTGGTTAACGGTTCGAGTCCTGTCGTACGAAAATGTAGAAAACAAGTACCGTATTTTTAGGGTGCGCTACTCTGCTAAATGAAGCGTAGGTGAGGCGCATACAGATTTAAAATTGTTTAGTGAGAGCGCAGGACCAAGTTCAAAAGCAAGATTTTTCGACACAATTTAATACAGATAAAATGTTGTAAACAGTGTCTTAGGATATTTAACAGTTGCCTAACAATAGAAGTGATGTCCAAGGAGGGTAGGCTCGCATAGCCCAAGGTGTAGCACTGGTACGCAAGTGTTGAATCAACACACATTTCAGTGTTTAATCAACAGACGTACTTGGAAGGCCAGACAGTGGTTTACGTTCAAGCCGCCGAATACCCCGATCGCAATGCTTCTTCCATTTAGGTATTTAATCACTCTGGATGGCCGTTGGTGTTGTGCCTGCTCCCTTCCCTTCACATCGTCTGAAGAGGCTGAAAAGGCGACGATAGCCTTGTCGATGGCCTCCACCTCAGCAGGAATCGTCTTCAGCGCCTCTAAATCTGAGGCTTGCAATTTTGCAATTTCGCCAAGGGCCGGGTCTCTCCCACCACTCTCTCCCTCCTCCACTCCACCAATCTCTGACTTGCCAGATTCAGCTGATCTGGTTTCCCGCGCACTCATTCCATCCAGGGAAAGAGGCGGCCCACAATCATGCCTGAGGGTTCCTCCTCTGGGCTGAGGCGTCGCCCTTTCTGCGGACGGTTCGAGATCACATGATTACATTTCACGTCACCATCTCTACCGCTTAGACAGACTTCTCTATCCACCCGCTCAAACTTCCCTCACCAGACCCCAAGTGGTCTCGTGGAGGCAACTTCAAACGAACTCCTTCGCCAATGCCGGGATATGTGTTCGCATGTACCTTGAGGTCTGCTCCCCTTCCTGAAACTTGTATGGCTAACGTGCCATTATACAAGTACATTACCACATTAACTGGGCCTACCCCCAGGAACCCCCTCTTCTAGGTAAGAAGATTTCGAGTTTAGACCAGTGGGAGGCCGCATTGCTCAGCTCCGACTCTGGCATGTAGATCCGGGCCTTGACAAGAGCCTTAGAAGTCAACGAACGCCACGGGCTCATGTTCACTTTACGGGGCTGTATCCCGATAGTCTCCTTTTTGCCGACAACAATAAAATTTAGCCTCCTGCTGCAAACTTCCCCGTTGTATTCCCCGAAACACTTTTCTCAATATTTTGTCATCGCCACTCTGCATGCCATGGACGCTTAAAGCACTCTACGTCCACAAACCCCCAAAATGTATTCCTTTTTTATTTAATAGTAAAAACTTTAATTGAAATCAAAGTAGCGGGTACCTAATGAGACCGTTTATCCGCTTCCGCGTATACCTGCGGCCACACTAGGGTCGGCCTACGACGGAGGTAAAAAAAGACGAGATCAAAATCTTGTCGCCACGCGGAGGTGCCATTCCACAAGGTGCCGCCGCCCATTGCAGCTAGCAACAGCAGCAGCAGCTAGGCCTCTCAGCCTCAATCCGTTGCGGCCCAGATGATTTAGCGACGGCCAGCAGCGCGGGTTCAGTGCACGGGTGGACACAGCCGTCGCCGCAGGGTGGGAGGAGGGAAAGAGGGGGGGGGGGGTGCTTTCTGTACGGGACGCCACACCGCGTCTTCTGGCGCAGCCTCGCTCGCGGTCACCGGTGAAATCGGTCGAGGAAGCTCGCCGAGCGTCGCATTGGCGCAACGATGCGCGTCTTTTGTCGCGGTGGCCGCCGCCGCCGCGTTGTTACGCACGAGTAGTGGCAGCGGCGAAAGCGATCGCGATTCTTCGTGCAGCGAGAGTGGCGAGGAAGGAGAGAAGGAGCCCGGCCTTTTGTCGATGAACCGAAGCACCCGCCTTCTCCCCTTCACCGTCTCATGAGGGAGCTGCCGCAGCATTGAATGAATGCTCGGTGTTGTCCTTTAAGCTGCGAAAACTGTTATAGGACAGCTGAGTCGACTCTCGAACTTGTACGGGGACTGACGATGAGATGATAAATTCGAGGTAGTTCTCCTTGGAAGTGGATATCGAAGGTCAATCTCCCGCCGTGGGTGCCATTTGGACTGAACACATCATCATCATCGTCATCATCAAGGGCGATCTCGATACTCCCTAAAGCGAAAGTTGAGCGCGGCTATTTTTGCGATATAATAAGGCAAATAATTTGAGAGGTGCTTGTATGTATGTATGTATGTATGTATGTATGTATGTATGTATGTATGTATGTATGTATGTATGTATGTATGTATGTATGTATGTATGTATGTATGTATGTATGTATGTATGTATGTATGTATGTATGTATGTATGTATGTATGTATGTATGTATGTATGTATGTATGTATGGTTGGTTGGTTGGTTTGTGGGGTTTAACGTCCCAAAGCAACTCAGGCTATGAGAGACGCCGTAGTGGAGGACTCCGGAAATTTCGACCACCTGGGGTTCTTTAACGTGCACTGACATCGCACAGCACACGGGCGCTTTTGCTTTTCGCCTCCATCGAAAAGCGGCCGCCGAGGCCGGGATTCGATCCCGCATCCTTGGGAACAGTAGTCGAGCGCCGTAACCACTGCGCCACCCGTATGTATGTATGTATGTATGTATGTATGTATGTATGTATGTATGTATGTATGTATGTATGTATGTATGTATGTATGTATGTATGTATGTATGTATGTATGTATGTATGTATGTATGTATGTATGTATGTATGTATGTATGTATGTATGTATGTATGTATGTATGTATGTATGTATGTATGTATGTATGTATGTGTGTATGTGCGGCCAAAGTACACTGTTTTTCCCACAAGCCAAATAATTTCTCAGAAGAGGAAAAGAGCCAAGAGCGCAGAGCCCGTAGATCAGGGAAAGAGCCAAGAGCGCAGAGCTCGTAGATCTTTTTTCTCTTCTGAGAAATTCTCTTTCTCTCGTGGCTCGTGGTAGAGTCGTGACTCTTGCTCAGTTACATCGACGGCAACGGCGAGGCGGCTGAATCGCCGGACGGATGCATAAGAGATGGGCTCTAAAAACGAAACAGACTGCTAGAACACTTGGCTAGAGACTTTGACCGCTGTTACCTCGTTAGAGTGTCTTGTGCACACCTCCAGAGCTCCAAAAGGATTTTTTTTTTTTTGCCATTGCCACTGCTTCGTAATATGGCTGCCCGTTTGTATTGTCGGAGCTAAGTGCTTTCGCGAGCTTGCCCACAGTGATGTGCGGGCTGTTCGATGCAAGTACACGTTTGTCTGTTGTAGTTGGCAGTGCTCGAAGCGGGAAATGAGCCTCCGTGCGAGTGTTCTTCTAGCAGTTTTTCCTTTGAGGTGTTTAGGAAACGAGGAGTCGTTTATGAACCTCCGATTCTGCGCAGCTAATGCAAGCTTCATTCAGGCCACCCTTTTTGTCTTTCTTTCAAATAATCCTATCCTTCTTTCGATTAAGTGCAGGGTATGGAATATTTACTTGCAAGCACCGAGTTGTGCGTGTGTACAGAGGGGATACTCACAAATTATGACTAGCAGCTTACCGGTATCACTCAAGAGAAAAGTATACAACAGTTGCATCTTACCTGTACTCTCCTATGGGGCTGAAACGTGGAGGCTAACCAAGAGGGTTCTACTTAAGTTGAGGACAACTCAGAGAGCTATGGAACGAAAAATGGTAGGGGTAACATTAAGAGATAGGAAGCGTGCAGAGTGGGTCAGAGAAATAACTCAAGTTACTGACATTCTAGTGGAAATTAAAAAGAAGAAATTGGCATGGGCAGGACATGTAGTGCGAAGAGAGGATAACCGATGGTCGCTTAGGGTAACAAACTGGATTCCAAGGGAAGGAAAGCGTAGCAGGGGGCGGCAGAAAGTTAGGTGGGCGGATGAGGTTAAGACGTTCGCAGGGGTCAAGTGGATGCAGCTAACACAGAACTGGATTAATTGGAGAAATATGGGAGAGGCCTTCCCCCTGCAGTAGATATAGTCAGGCTGCTGATGATGATGATGACAGAGGGGGCTCAGTGGGATGACATAGCCTCTGAATGGTTCAGCTAGTGCAGAGGTAAAGAATCTTAGGCCGAATGGTGGCCGCTGAACCTGCCCTTTGTCCTCAACAGGCTCAGTACAGAGATGGAGAGAAAGGGCCTGCGGATAGGCGAGAAATGCTGGCAATGTCGGCTAGTTGCAAAGTGGGTAGATAATTTAATTCGAGCAATTTACCTGTTCACGAATCTTCGAAACTTCCTACTTTTTATAAATACTATTTCTTGTTCGATTTGATTCGGACAACGCCTTCTCAATGTGCAAAGTATTTTACTTGGTTTCGTAATATTTCAAAGTGAACATTTATATTCGTTCGTCAGTTGCCGGGGCAGTTCTTAATGGCGCTCACTATTCAATTGGCTGTGATCTCGCTGTTAGTATTAATTATTTTACATTTTTTATGAAAGATAGGATTGGGCCGTCATTGCCAGTGCTGTAGTAATCGTGTCTTCTTGCCGCCTGGCGCTGATAACCTTTCTAAACATACGAGTGAAGTATAATGAGCGCCATGCGGCGTGCAATTGGGTCGACTGCCAGTTAAACTGACTGTCCACACATCGGCGAATAAAATGAACAAGGTGCGAACGTCGCTATCGAGATCACATTGCCGGGTTCCAACAGCTGCCGCTGAGCGGCTGCTCTTTGCGAGCCTCTTGCGCTGGTTAGGAGAGGCTGAAGACCTGCCTCGGCTCGATCTCAGCGCTCTTAGCTCTCGTCCCGGTGCCGTCTAGGACTACCCCTTAAAATGCCTTGAGTTTTTGGCATAAACGTCTACGTGAAAATATATTGTATTCCATCAGCATGATAAACGAAGCGGCGCACGACTTGCGAGCATCTCCGTTTTGTCCCGTAGTGTGGAAAGCGGGCAAGCCTAGATGACTGCCATGAATGCTGTCTATTTGGACGAACTTGTACCCTCGAAACAAAGGAGCTCGGCGGTACTGGAAGGGAGAGGTGCACTCGGCAGCAGTCTAGACCGGGATGATAAGGTTCAATATAGCGTCTATGCATCCTTGAGATGCGTCTCGAATACCGCAGCAGCTTCCCAATCCTGTGAGAGTAACCTGGAAACGTCGAGCGAGCAGAGGGACAGCTATTTGCCTCGCGTTGCAGACAAGGTGATAATGCTTCGTGCAGGCGTTGATAAACGAAACCCACCCTCCCCGTCCCCTCTCTCCGATAAATGAGAACAAAAAGAAAAAGAACGGAAACATTGAAAGGCTGTGCAAAAGTATCAGCTAATAGCGGAGTGGGTGGCGCCCCTCCATGCCCGAAAATGTTGAGTGCTTCCGCAGTGTTTCGGGCGTTGACCTGCTTTATTCCAAGTGAGCTGCATGAGATGAAGTTAACCGCGGAATCTATCGTTAATCCACAGATACCATTAAACGAACTGGATGACAGAAGCGAATAGCTAAGCTGCCGTTGTCCAGGAATTGCCGCAACAATGCCCAACCTAAACTGGTAGAAGTTACTCTTGCTGGGGGTTTCTTAAACTGGAGCTGTCTGGCCAATGGTGTGAAGGCAAGATTTTGCCACCATCTAAGTGAACGGCTGCTGGAATTCATTTGAAGGAAATTAATAATTTACGTGCCGAATTTTTGGTAACCTTTAATCTCAAACCAGCCAAACGCTCATACCAGATCAAACCAGCCAAGCGCTGTGATCTTACCAGTGCTTCCGAAATAGCTGCACCGACTCCAGCTGAAACAGGCTTTGTTGCAGCATATTGCGAATGCGACTCAAGTGATAAATAGGCATTCGTACTCCATTTCCACAGCCTACACTCTGTCTTCAGGCCTCGTGATGTTTGACGAACAGGTCCCACTCCACGTTGTGGCTTTACGTCAGCTATGAAGTAACGAGCGTCGTGTGAAAAGCGCGTAGTGTGAAGTTGTGTGGTAACGAGAGCAGTACTGTCAGGCAGTGCGGCGATCAATACACACAGAAGAGTAAAAAACAACAACGCCAACTTAAATGTAGGTAAAGAGACCCGTCTTAACTCGTCGAAATGAATGTTATTTTATGCATCAGCTTAACGTGGCCCCTATTTCATTTATTTCCCTTCAGCCTTGCCTCAATTTATTCTTATCAGAGCGCGAGTGTGCTGGGACGCCATTCGAGCCCGTACAAAACAGACCTGCTGAAAACACGGGCACACCCATTCGCATCATTTATGCAGCGTACTCTTTTCATTCGGTCGCCTTTCCGTTCAGATTTCCGCTCTTCTTCGACTTCACAACTACGTAAAGTTGGAGGGTCTATGCATACTTTCCAAAGCGCCCTGCAACCAGCAGCGCTTCCTCGGGCATCATCGTGGTATTCGTGACTGCTCTTATGCAACTTGAAGGGGACGATGTCTCTCGGTCTCGCCTTCGTCACACAAAGGTGGGCCTCCGGCGCGCACTACGTTCCCTTTCCAGGGCCCCGTTCGACAGCAGCGCAAGTTGATCCACGCGGCCGGTCACGAAGACGTGCAAACCACCCTCAGCCTACTTCCAAGGGGAACCTTCCTCGCGGCAGACAGAAAACGAAAGCGTCGCACCCCCACGCCCTTTCGCGGGCCCTTTGCTCTTCTGCGAACCGCATTACCCTTCTGCAGTCTGCGGCCCTCTTTTACTTTCGCTTCGCCAGTAGAGAGATGCTGAGGGCGTTCGCCAACAAGCCCTCTTCTTCTTACAGCCACTTGTGGCGTACAGACCACTCTGCTGAAAATCCCAGAGAGCGGGAGACGAGGCGCCCAGTTCTGACAGCTGTCGTCTTCGGCTGACAAGCGTTCGTGAACGCTCCGTAGCGCTCCGCCCTTGCCCGACTGCCACGAACGTCCGCTCGCGCAGCGTCGATGGGAGCGGCGCGTGCTGCCATCCCGGCAGCGGCGGCCTTGTGCCGACCTCGCCGCCGCTCAGCTGATTCCCGCTGCAGTTCGCTGCCCTCCTCGAGAACGGCCAAAGCCTCGCGCGCAGCGCGTTTGATATCCTCGTTTGGTTCTCTTTTTGTTTGTCCTGGATGCTGGACTACTGCCCCCTCCCCTCTTCCTCTGCTTCTCCCACAGCGCTTGACCACGTGCCGACCAAGCGTGCCGTTGTGGGTGCCTAGCGGATATTTCGTTTTCTCTCGGCTTGTGTTTTTGTTTTCCCTTTTCCCGCTCACGGCCCAATCTTTCGGGACTGGCCAGCAGTATACAACCGGACGATGGCAAGCTACGTCGAGTCTCCTTTCTGGGCCGCCTTCCTCTTCTTGGAAGTTCGCAACTCTCACTCCTCGCATCTCCTGGCATGTGCTAGGGGTGTGTGGGTAAAAAAAAAAATACAATGGAAGAGCGAAAGTATCTGGCTGAGCATTGAGGAAAACGCCCTGACCGCTGCCACTGCCAGCAATGCCGGCAAGGGCTATCTTTAATTTTAATCACCGCACCCTGTGAGCCGGTAGCGGATCGACGCCGGCAGGCGGGCCGGACTTTCTGCATTGCGAATGTGGACAATGGACGATTACTTGACTACCAGTCGCTTGCTCGTTGCCTGGTCGGCTTCTTTCGTTCCAAGTGGCTTCACCCGACTCGCGCTTTTTTGAAGTCTCGCTGACGGGGAGACGATACGCTAACAGCGACGAGCGCAGGAAACTATCGTGAAAGCAGGAATGTTAGTGTCAGTACTGCAGGCAGGAAAATGAAATCTCGAATACTTTTTGCCTTCTAATGTGGGAAAAAGGCGACAATGGCAAAGCTCTAGAAGGCTCACCTGATCGCGTAGATAAGTCTTGGTGCCTGTATGTATTGTTGCCGATGCGCCTCTGTATACGTGGTCCTAGGTATATTCTCGTTGAGGTGCAGCTGTACCTCATATCGCCGAACACTGCATGTTCTGAACACCAACGATAAACGTACGCGCTTTCGGCTGCAGCATACTACGGGGTGACCCCGTAGTATGCTGCATCCTTGATATTAACTAGGAAAGGTCTCATGCATATTAGTGGATTATAAAAGAAATTACATTAATCTCTGGCACCGGACAGTTCTCTCCGCGCTGCGCGGGTATGTTCTTGCACAAACGCGTTTCAGCTAGTTTTCTGGTGTGCCAGATACATTTTATCTGCGTCAAATATATTATGAGCACATGGGAAGCACATCGCAGGTGGTTTTCGCTAACAACGAGTAGAACACACATTATAATGCAAGCGTTCGACATTTAAGCCACACCCATAAATTCTTCATGAGCGCATGTTTCAATGGGAACTTGTTTAGAGCGCTGTTTTTCCCCATATCGTAAAATTTATTATAACAATCAATACATCCACCGAAGAGCCCCTCAGTAGGCTTGTAGCTGGTATTAATGTTGCTGGTATCATAAAAGCGCTTGTGATTGTTTTTTTATGGCGGTACTAGTTTATCAATGCGAGCGAAAGATAAAAAAAGCAAAATTTTGCTGCGCATCATTATCCACAGATAATTGACAATTAAAGTTATTTAAAATAAATATGGACTGGACACTTTACTGATACTACCGAGCAGGGAGATCTATATATGATTGCTGTTACACGGCGTATTCATTTTATTGCTTGATTTTATTGTATTAATTCATCTTTGAATATATTATATATGAGCACCAGATGTGTTTTGGTTTCATAGCTATGCTCTTAACAAGCCAAGCGTCTCATGCGGCGAACAATGCTGCCAAAAAGCGACTTTTAGTTTTCGACTACATGGAAAATTTGAGGTTTTGCCTAATTCAAAAACTTTGTTTCTTTTTCTGGAGTTCTTCAGCTCTGAGCGATACTCAGAACAGAACATGGCCGCAAAATGTATGCTCTGTGTATAGACGTTTTATCTTGCCAAGCCTGACAACCTGTAAACAAATAAGATTTGGTGAAGAATTTCACATTTCTCTGTGTAAGTTTCTTGAGTTAAGCAGGATGGGCTAAAACTGATACACTGTTAAGCATCTGCAGTGATATCTTCATTTGCTTTTGCATTTCAGCCAAAGCGCTTTTGAAAGGGTAATGCAGCATACTCTGCGTCCTGAGGTGGCAGTTTCCCGACAAGTATTACCAGATGCCCCCCCCCCCCCCCCCCCTTTCCCCCTCCTGCCCCTGTTATTAAGATTGACGCATCCGCCTTAATGGGGATCCATTCATGGTGGTTTACAGATCATGTTCCTACTGAGTCGGGAGACTTCAGGGGCTTCACTTGTCACGTAGTAATGAATGTGGCATGCAAGAATATCGGTGTGCGCTGAAGAATATCAGCTATGATTTAGCCAACAGAATCCGGTGTTTCTGCTTCGCAACTAATTTGGCATATAATACTCCACATTTTGGACGGAAACGGTAGAGATTGTGAGCATTGTAACTACGATGTAAGATATTACATTTTCCGAGACCAAGTTGACTGCAGATTCGCACCATGACAAAGTCAGATCACAAACAAAAACTCACCAACATCTCTAAAGGCAAAAGTATGCAAATTTGTACCACTCTGGCGCTCCCCCGTCGGTAAGAAATTTAGAAGCGAGGAAAGTGATAAGAATTAGCACGCAGAGATGAGTGTTGATTTGGGCAGCTGAGTTAGTAATGTGTCAAAAAAACTAACAGCGCGGACAGACGATAGATTGAGAAGAGCGTGTGAGTCGAAGGAATTATTGCGGTAATATTAAGATATACAAAAAGACGTTGTGTGTTGAGAATAAGCTCGAATTGGTGTGTGTCAACCACCATAAAAAATCGGTTGAATTTGCAGGTACGCGAAAAGAGAACAACAGAAATCAGACAGTCCTGACATAGATGATGAACTTAACAGAGCAGGAGTTCTCTAGAAACCGGGCTCGGGCTTGTTGCTCCGCTTATACGGCTGAGGGAAGCAGCCCGAAAAGATCAGGATGGCCACCAAGGCGGACAGGGCATGAACTTGAACTACAAAGCTTCGTGTTCGTTTTCGTCTTTTTGCACTGCTTCCCCTATACCTATGTAACCAGATCAAAAAGCCCGAACCACAGCTATACTGAACTCATTCTCTGTTATGGTGATCACCATCAGCGTAACGATGTCCACAAAGGCCTGTCTAAATATCTCTGATTAACGTAGTCCTACATGTGTCAGCCGCGGCAACGTTATTCCCAAAAGTTCCTTATTTCATCCGTCCCATGCAGCGTTTTGACGCCCTTGTTACGTCTACCATATTTTGAAGCTCTACTTGTTACTGGAAGGACCACCTTGCATCCTCGTTATATATAAATATCCGGTCCATCACGATTTCTTTTTGATTTTCCTAACATTGAGGTGACACAGTGCATTTCAGGCAGAGAGAAACAGCCAGATGTATGTCGCGAAAGTCAGGTGGATTTATGAGATTAGGAGATTTGCCGGCAAAGAACGGGTCGCGGTGTTCCGAACACTGAATGGCGAAATCAGAGTGGGAGTCGCCTGGCGGATTATGCTAGCGTCGTCAGTAGCACACGCGATCTTTTGTAGTCAAGCGCGGAAAGCGTAGAAACACCCACCTGCCAGTACGAGCACGAAGAGCGCCAGTGCCAAGGCGAGGGCCAGCCGCAGGGGCCCGCGAGCCCGCTTGGCAGCCGTGAGCAGGGACATCCGAGAGCCACGAGTAGGCACCGCCCTCTCACATGATCAACACGTGCTCGGTTAGCGAAGAGCAGGGGGACCGCACCGCCCTAACAACGAACTTTTCTCACTGCGCTGACACCATTCGTCAGCGGCGAAAAACGCACCACGATGGTGTAGACACTGCTGCGAGAGACACTCTATCAGAGGAGCAAGCTTCCCACCCTTGCAGACGCCCTTGCGAGGTTGCGTCCGTCGTTTCGTCTTCAAAGGGGACTTTCTTCACTCACTGTCCGGCCGAACGATCAGGAAACTTGAGGCAGCATTTTTTGTGCCGGCTGTAAAAGCAGCAGTTGCAGGCGCGTCGATTTCGCCCTTTTTCCTTGGAAGGATGTCCGTGGCACTGACGGTCCATTGGGCAGGCCATTCAGACGAACTACCGGTCTCTGCCAAACATCAATAGTCTACTCGGGTTCTCAGGTCTGAACCATGGAACGGCAGTAACTACTATTGGCCAGAAGAGAGTATAAGGCAAAACCTGGTGCCTCGGCCAACAGCGTGCCGTTGTTCTCTTCGTCAAATACGCGAGGTACTCAGTGAGCTCGCTGAAGGTGCGCTGGTTCTATCACGTGTAGGTATTGGACTCGAATACGACGATGTCTACGATGAGGCAGCTCCTTCACAGCGAAGTATCTGGACGGCTGCTCGGCCAGCGGCTGCGACGGGCCTGCGGTAGGCTGGTCCCTGGCGGCTGTGCGCCCGCGGCTGAGTGACCGTGTCTGGCCGCGAAGCGCATCGCTGGCGATCCAGGTGGACCGAGCCCGTTTTCGCCGCGGTGTTCTCTTCCGCGCAGCGCGACCAGTGAGAGGCCGAAAGCGAAACGGGCCGAAGACGCCGCCGCCGGCGGGGGAAGAGCGGAGGAGAGCAGCAGCTGACTGACCCAAATTCGGCCGCGGGCGCTGTGTGTTTGCATCGCGCGCTCGCCGGCGCTGTCAGGTTCCTCTTCCTCGGCGCGGGCCGCGCTCCGCTGCTCACGCTCGCCGCCGCAGCACCCAGGCTGGATTGGCACAAACCCTTCTCTTCTCAAGCATCCAGCCACACAGCGGCACACTGTATGCTAGGTGCCATATGTTGCGGCCACCCCGTGTTCGCGACGGAATGTGGCATCTCTTAATATGTGGTAATGGGCTTCGGGTGCTTCTCTAGGTGGTTCGGAGATCTTGGCGTGCCACATGATGTATTCTGACGTTCTCCATACAATAAATGACGTTACAAATGGTGAGCTAGGATAAAGCATAGCTGTATTTTGTAGCGTCACTTGGCTTCAATTTATTTAAAAGCCTCTAGCGAAGGCGCTATTGCATCGGGAATGAGTATAATGTTAACATAGGTTAATGATAGAAAACGTGTTTAGTAGAACTACGTTCCCTATTAAGTATATGCGCTATATATTTCAGAAATGTGGATGGGAAGTCGACTGCGCCAATGTTGAGGCCGTTTCAATTCAGGAATGAGCGGGATAGGGATGATGAGGGAAATGCATAGTGGCTCGGTGTATCCTGAACTTCGCCACGAATATTCAGTTGTTGTTATTGTTGCCGCCGAAAAAAATTATTTGCCAAGAAAAGAGGCCATGAAGCACTATGCGTGGAATCTTGCTTTCAGGACATCAACATCACCTCAGACATCACATTCACAGGCTCCTGTGCAGCTCACAGAGATATTGTTCATCGCAGCCAGAACGTCGGTAGTGGGAAATATTTTCGCCTTCCTAGTTAACTCCTACGAAATTGTCGCTTTCACTCACTCACTCACTCACTCACTCACTCACTCACTCACTCACTCACTCACTCACTCACTCACTCACTCACTCACTCACTCACTCACTCACTCACTCACTCACTCACTCACTCACTCACTCACTCACTCACTCACTCACTCACTCACTCACTCACTCACTCACTCACTCACTCACTCAATCCCTCACTCAATAACTCAGCCAATCACTCAATTAGTTAGTCAATCACTCAATCACTCACTCAATAACTCAGTCAATCACTCAATTACTCTCACTGAATCGCTAGCTCACTCACTCATTAGCTTATTCATTCACTCATTTGTGCACACATTATATTAATTAATTAATTAATACAGTTAACTCAAAGATCGCAAAGATAGAGGGCTCAGACATTGAGCGCTTCGGCCTCTTGAATTGCGTACCCATGCAACATACTAATGTGGTATAATTAGGATGGACCAACGTACTCGAACGAGCCCTAGCTAATAATTATGCTCTATTTTGCGATTTAAGCAGTGGAAATAACCGTCACAGTTTCTTATTTATATTTTACTGCACTTCTTCCCTTCACACTGCCTCTTTCGCTTTGTTCGTCCACGCTCTGAAATTGGCAACGCGTCCACGACTTATTCTGCCCAATTCGCGTTATCACTTGCTGTAATCACTTGATCTTTGTCTGTTCATTGGTTTTATGAGCCAAGGGCACCACGGCAGAGGTGATTCTGTGCCGAGCTCTGAACTCCGGCACATGCGTGTCCCGCGCATCAACATTGCAAACCCAGGCCAACGGAAGCCACACTTTCGATGTTTGCCTTTTGGGTTGTGTCAAGCTGAAGACGGCGTTCTCCGAACAATGCAAGGACGGCGCGGCGCAAGAACTGCGCTAGGGCGCACCATCCACGCCCGCTAATCGAGTGCAAGGCTAAGAGAGCCTGTCGCACTTATGGTAACAAAGTTGCTGTACACATGCCGCATTGTTTGGCACCTATTCGGGCACGTGGAGTCTGTCGGATGATTAGGTATACAACAGACATTCACAAAGCGTGCATCATGGACATGGACATGATTGGCTTCCTTTGCATATAACGAACGAGGGATCCACCAGCACTTACGACACAGGAGAAGTATCAATATGTAGTCAGTACTACTTCAATGCTCGTGCTTATCTTGTTTCCTCATGCCGCTGGCAGAGAGGTATCACGTTTCTTGGGCGGCTCATCTCATGGTCAGCGACATATAAAGTACCTAAAATTTCCTTGTTTGGGCACGGCGAATTAATACTTATTAGCTTAAATTAATTATCAGAATGATTTTCCCGCTTTGGTTTATTTTACACAAGATATATGCGCATGAATTTCTACATTGTCGTCCTACCCATAGCCTTTTTGCGTCTGTAGAGTCAGTAAATAATGGTCTAAAGCTCCAAACGACACCAGTGGTGCGAAGTACCAACCTTTCTTTCCAGCAGAACTCGGGTGACAGGCAGTGCAAACTAGGCACGACAAGTCACGTATATTGACATTCTTGTCCAGAGCCGCTCAGCTGTCGCGGTTCTCTTTTTAACGCTCAAACCGTTTCAAACAGCACAAGTAAGTCTAGCATTGCGCGAACATTGCTTTCGCCACTGTTTTGCCAGAGGCCGTCTCCGGCATTTCTTCTTTCGTTCCCGGAAAAGAAGACGGGCGACTCGAGAAAGAAAATTGTCGAAGGCACTGCGCCATTGCGTCCCTAAAAATAAACCGGCGGAAGTCTCTCTTCTGTTGAACAATACAGCACGCTTTGGTGATCCGCGCCGGGAAACGATTCCGTGAGTGAGCCAATTGCGGTGGCGGGAACCTTGTTGTTTTGATGGTGTTCTTTTTACTTTTTTTTTTCTGCGAAACGTTTGCTTCCAGTGCCTGTACAGAGCCTACGCGCTGTATACGCTTAACGAGCAAAGTACTTGTACAATGACGTGACGTATAGCATCATGGAATATAGATTTGTTCGTTCGGCGTGGAAGCGACAGTCGTCTCTCTGCTGCCGGCTCCTTCCTGGGTAGAACGGCACGCCGGAGATTGCGGAGAACACAACTTTTTTTGTTGCTTCACGCAACGACGACAATGGCGACGTCGATTAGCCCGCAGAAAGTGCCACGTATTGGTGTCGTCGTGCCACGATGTATTACAGCGATAGGAACGTGAGGCTGCCATCAAACATTTGGTGAGTGTCGTGAGTGAGGTGCTCAGCCAAGGAGCTACATTGATGACCTGCAGAGATGCCTGCATAGCGTCCTATGTAGGCATAGGACGCCTCAGAACAACTATGGTTTGCTAAAAAAAATGTACGTGTCTCTTTCCTCTTGCCTCCTCAAGAAACAATGAGGAGGAAATCAGAAAAAAATTGAATATACACTCGGAGGACACTTAAGCTCCTCTTTACAGGTATGATCCGCCGGAGGTAATGGGCCCCTACAGCGTTTTGAGTTCCTGCTTGCATATCACTTTGCGGACGCGGGCACTGTTTTTTTATCATCGGTGCGTTCGACCTACCAGAAACCTCCTTTTCACCGTTAAAAAAAATTCTTATTGGCCGAGAGAGATCACGCGATCTTATGACACCATTTCATATTAAGCAATAAGCGCTCAGGTCACGCGACTTGATCGCTGAATGCTGATTGGTTGGTAAGATGTGTGACGTCCCAAGTCCACATTTCATAGCCGAGTTGGCAGGTGCCCTGGCATGGGTCGGCTGGAAGATCACATGGCCGAGCGCTAATTGGTCGGTGGGTCATGTGACATCACAAGCCTTCATTTTATGGCCTAAATCCCCCGGCAGGTGGTGGTTGGCAGACGAAATGGCCGAGCGCTGATTGGTAATTGGGTCACGTGACGTTACAAGCCTTCATTTCATGGCCTAATTACTCTGGCAGGTGGTGGTTGGCAGATGAAATTGCCGAGCGCTGATCGGTCGGCGGTTCGTGTGACATCAGGAGTAATAATAATAATAATTGGTTCACTGGAAGGGAAAGGCGCAGTATCTGGCACACTTGCTATGTGGACACCTGAACCGCGCCGTACAGGAAGGAAGGAAGGTGGGAGTGAAAGTGGATAGAGAGAAGGGGGAGCCGTAGTGGAGGGCTACGGAGTAATTTCGACCACCTGGGGATCTTCGTGCGCTGACATCGCACAGCACACGGACGCCACTTCGTTTCGCCTCCATCGAAACGCAGCCGCCGTGGTCGGGTGAACCCGGGAACTCCGGACAGTAGTCGGGCGTCTTACAACTGCACCACCCCGGCGGGGCATAACATGTGACATGGCCAAAATTGCAGGTGTCGAGAGCGATGGGTATAGCTAAGACCCACAAACTATATGTTCTAAAAACCAAACCATAAAGAAGAGACCGGACTGCACTGAAAGAAACGTATATCGAAAAGACTGCTTCGAATGCTATCGAACTACAATCTTACGACCGTCTTCATAGACTGCAGATAACCGAGGCCGTTTTCAGTCTTTGTTCCCTACACCGTTGTATCGGCAACTTTATGCACTGTTTCAAAATGTGTTAAATGAATGTGCAATCACTTTGCAGCAAAAACGTCTTTTTTAAATTGCACACATCGACCCTGCCTGTGAAGCATGGCTTCACTCCGAGGACGTTTCTGGCATAGACGCTAAATTGCCGCCATCATGATAGGCCATAGTTATATCAGCACTGTCTTGTTCTGTATCGAGATGCTATGTTTTTCTGGGACATATTTAAACGAAAGCTGAAAGATGACATTTAGACGACATCACACAGTGTTGAATTTTCGCCTGTTGGGAGAAACTGCATTGTGCTGTGAGACCTCTTTGCGTTTATGGTACTGTCGTGTCTGGAACAGCCGTTCGATCTACCCACGTGATGAATCCTCACGATCATCGATGTCGTTGATACGAGAACAGTGCGCTTTGGTATGGAGAGTACATGCTGCACTGTAGGCAGCTCCTTTAGGGGCTGCCCTACCTCGATGTTGAATGGCTCACTGAATTTTAATATTTTTAATTGGGAAATGTGAAGGTAGGGCGCGCTTGTATAATGCAGTTCAATGACTTGACGCACGGGTATGCTAAAGAATATTCTTTTTTGGCTGTCATCACCACCATCATCAGCAGCATGAGTGCACCCACTGCAGTGCAAATGGCTCTCCCACATCCCTCCACTTAACCTGGTCCTGTGCCAGCCGCATTCATTTGATCGCCGCAAGATTTCTGATTTCACTCACTGCCATTGAAAATCCACTCTGTAACTCTTCAGGATTACATGACCGGTCCGTGCTCATTTCATCTTGATTTCTGCCAGAATGTTATTAACTGCTCTTGTTCTCTCACCGATGCGGCACGCGCTTCCTGCCTCTTTACGTTACACCTATAATTCTTGTCCCATAACTCTGTGTGATCCTCAATTTAGGTTGGGATTTTCATTAGCTACCACGTTTCTCAACCTTAGGTGAGTGCCGCCAAGATAAACTGTTATATACTTTACTCTTGAGGGATACTGGTAAGCAGCCATTTATAATTTGATTGAAATTGCAGAATCCGCGTCAGCATTTCATCTTATAGTTATTACTTACCCTATGAATCAGTTTTCGCTTGCTACTCACAGCGCTTTGCTATCCAATTACGAGCTACTGTTTCGTTCCGAGGCTGTTGAGCATTACGTTTAGTCATTTCATATTAAGACCTGCCGTTTAGCTTGCCTCTCTGTATCATTAACTGCACTTGTAATTCGCCACATGAGCTACTTAGCATGACAATGTCATCAACGAATCTCATGCTACTGAGATATTCTTGATTAAAACTTGTCCCTAGCCGTTCTCAATTCACCGCTCTGAATGCTTCCCCTGAGCAAGCGATTAATAGTGCTGAAGATATCGTGCCTCCTTGCCTAACACTATTTCTTATTGATAATTTATTTTCCTTATGAAGGTCTGTTTTCTCTGCGCCGCTATAGATATCTCCCAGTGCGTTCACATATGATTTCGCAACGCCTTCATGACTTCATGACTGCTGTGATTTCAATGGAGGCAGATGCTTGCTTACAATCAACTAACCACACACACACACACACACACACACACACACACACACACACACACACACACACACACACACACACACACACACACACACACACACACACACACACACACACACACACACACACACACACACACACACACACACACACACACACACACACACACACACACACACACACACACACACACACACACACACACACACACACACACACACACACACACACACACACACACACACACACACACACACACACACACACACACACACACACACACACACACACACACACACACACACACACACACACACACACACACACACACACACACACACACACACACACACACACACACACACACACACACACACACACACACACACACACACACACACACACACACACACACACACACACACACACACACACACACACACACACACACACACACACACACACACACACACACACACACACACACACACACACACACACACACACACACACGCGCGCGCGCGCACGCACGCACGCACATGTCTGCTTGATTGTAGTCTAAGGTTTCTGTTATTATTATTACTCATTTATACTGTAAGTCTTTTGACAGGCTCATACAGTAGTGGGTAAAAAAGTCACAATTTTGCAGACAGTTTACAATACATCCTAGAAGACAAAAAAAAAAAAGAAAACAATGGAATAACAAGAAACATTGAACAACAAGGAACATTAAGTATTTCGCCTAATACCAACGATGTATGCACATGAAACACACTCAACACACTCCATGATTTGTTAGAGCCATCCGCATAAATGCCTCTGCTCACATTGTTGCAGTGAGTAGTGATTAAATTAATTTTAATAATATATTATATTAACAGTGATTATATTCGTACATACCTTGTATGCAACGGAAAGATAAGGGGATTAGTCCTTGATCGTTTATGTCCTCGACGTTTCCTTTGTTTTGAGTTACGATTGTGGCTATATTCGAATGTATTAAAGAAGAAACGTGCCTCAGTGGCCAACGGGTAGTGTGTCTGATTCCACAGCAAAGGGTCATGGACTCGAATTCCATCGAATAACCATAATCTTTGTTTAAATGCAAATATTAACTTCAGGTTTTTAATGTCAAATAGCGTTTTAGTATATTGTAACCTGGTAATCACAATTTATCTGACATTTTATTCACTTGCTACTCCGTGTGACCTCAAGGCCCTTTGGTCATCCGGATTCTTCCTACACGCTGAAGCCATTTTCCGCTGAACGGGACCCTTAAGCTGACACGCTGGAGATTTTGAGATAAGGAAATGTGCAGTAGCGCAGTCGTATTTTGTCGAAAAATGCCTCAAATGTGCAACCTGTAATGCGCAGTTCACTCACATTTCATCAGCGCAAATCTGAAATAGGCAGTAGCTCATATGCATTTCGTCGGCGAATACTTCAAATGTGTGCAGCAGCTCTCTGACATTTCGTCAGCGCACACTTCAAATGAGCTGTATGCCTTCTCAGATTTTGTTGTTGTGGATGTAGGAAGAAGGAAAAGAAAATGCACGGGCCTGCTACTGGCTCTGTAGCTGAGTCACCTGATTTATCACCGCTGCCTGATTTATTTATAGGAAGGGAAAGGCGCGGTAACTGTCTCACTTGTTTTCTGTGGACACCTCAACCGCGCCGTGAGGGAAGGGAGGAAGGTGGGAGTGAAAGCGGAAAGAGAGAAAGAGGAGTCGCAGTGGAGGGCTTCGGAGTAATTTCGACCACCTGGGAATCTTTAACGGCCCCGCCGGGGTGGCGCAGTGGTAAGACGCCCGACTACTGTGCCGGAGTTCCCGGGTTCGAACCCGACCTCGGCGGCTGCGTTTTGATGGAGGCGAAACGAAGTGGCGTCCGTGTGCTGTGCGATGTCAGCGCACGTTAAAGATCCCCAGGTGGTCGAAATTACTCCGTAGCCCTCCACTACGGCTCCCCTTTCTCTCTTTCCAATTTCACTCCCACCTTCCTGCCTTCCTTTACGGTGCGGTTCAGGTGTCCACAGAGCAAGTGTGACAGTTACTGCGCCTTTCCCTTCCTGTGAACCAACCAACCAACCAACCAACCAATCTTTAACGTGCGCTGACATCGCACAGCACACGGACGCCTCTTCGTTTCGCTTCCATCGAAACGCAGCCGTCGAGGTCGGGTTCGAACCCGGGTACTCCGGCACAGTAGTCGGGCGTCTTACCACTGCACCACACCGGCGGGGTACACCTCGTGCGGATAGAAGAGAAATAGAGAAAGGAAAAGAAGAGGAAGAGAAAGACGCGCGCCGCAACAACAACCGTCGTCCACCACCGAAGCAGTGGCGGGTGCAATGACGGCCTACAACAGATAAAAATCGGTGGCTGGCTAGCCCCCGCCGCAAGCGGCGTTGACCTACCGTCCAGACCCGTAGGGCCATGAACTGCCACCCTTCACCACCTCCTCCCCTCTCTATCGCTAATAACTGGTTCATATAAAAGGAAGGTTGCAGTATCTGTCACATTTTTCCGTGGACACCTGAACCGCGCCGTAAGGGAAGGGAGGACGTGGGAGTGATAGCGAAAAGAGAAAAAAGGGCATAGGGGGTGGATGGCTACGAAGTAATGTAGACCGCCTGCAGATTAAGGTGCACTGACTGAGTGAGTAACGACTTTATTTATCCCATTTGGGAAAGAGACATTGAGGAAAGGAGGGAGGTTCTACGCTGGATAGGCCTCCGCTACTTTCTGAGCACAATTATAGTGCTCTAGAATATTCTGGTCCTGAAGATGAGGTGCTGGGATTTGCAGGGCAGCCTCCTTCCGATGCTCCTTTGAATTAATGTTGTGATTTTGGTGTGGGTGGCGAGCCCAGCCCCACAATAATTAATGGCACAGCATATGGATGCCTCTCCGTTTAGCCTCTATCGAAACGCAGCTGTTGACGGTCGGATTCGAACCCGGGAACTCCAGTACGGTAGTCGGGCATATTAAGCACTGCGCCAGCGAGGCGGGACAGTTTGTATCCTCACACTTCATATATGTGAAGATGTCCCACACTTCGTCGGCGGACGCCTATAATGTGCAGTAACGCACTCACATTTCGTCGGCGGGCCCAAATCTGCAACAGCTCTCTCACATTTTGTCGGCGTATACCAGAAATGTGCAGTAGTTCACTCACATTTCGTCAGCACATACCTCAAATATGGGCAATACCTCTCTCACATTTCTTAGTAGAACACCTCACATATGTGCAGTGGCTATTTGGCATTTTGCTAGCAGACTCTTCAAATGTGGAGTATCTCTCTGACGTCTTTTCGGCGGACACCTCAAATGATCAGTATATTTTACACTCTTCGATGTGGACATTTCGGCCATAGGGAGAGACAGCTATAGTCACAGAAAGAAAACAGGCAAAGGCGCGGAATCCTGATTAATTTTGGCCTAAAGTCCACTGAAATTCCTTACCCCACAGGTGTGGTTTGCAATTTACCGCGATCTAAACACGATAGTTACTGTAATAGCCGTACTCTCCAAGAAAGAAGCGCCCCATTCTTTCTGATCTCCGCGAGAAACGTTAAAGGCGACGAAATTTGTTCAAGTGCTGGGATTTGATCGCGCCTTTTCGAGCTGCGAAGTCGAATGCAACAACCACTGAAAGTTGTCTCGTTCCTCATGGTCTTCGCAAGAGATGGCGACAGGCAACAAAAGCTGTCGTCATGTTTGCTAGAAACTTTACCTTGCGTTGAAATGAAGCGGAAACACGACAGCTTGGCGCGCTCCCATATCTACGGCATGCCACATATCGATGCTTGCTGCTGCATGCTAGCGCCGCGGTGAGCGCGTCTCGTTTAGGGTGGCCCGATGTAACGAAGCTCTCTAATTGCGTTCTAACTCCACGTCTAAATATGTGTGGATGTTCAAGGATATGGCAGAAATGAGAAAATCACTACGTACAGAGTACGCTGTGCGGGGAAAGTTGAGCTAGCGAAGTGAGTGATGCCTTACTTCACAGCTGGTTTTAGTTCGCTCACGGTCTGTCGGCAAAGAGCATTTTATTCACGAATGAGCTAAGGGACGCCTGTCGCTCTACAAATCGAAAAGATCAATAGCGTATAATGTCATCTAAGAAACAAAATAAAACAGAAGGAAACAAATGTACACTGAAAATCGCACACGTGGTAGGCCGCCAAAGTCTTGATAAGGTTATTGTTGCGGCAGATGAGGCACACGCGCGCGCTTCACACTGGGCCCGTACAACATACCACACTCGCGCACCGCACTTCACTCTAGTGTGGGGGCAGCTGCACGCTCACACGGCTGTCCGGCACCGCAACAAAACGAGTCGACCACTTCCAGAGAAACTGGTCATCCTGCAGGAGGGTAAAGTCTGCACAGGCTTGTTGAAAAAGCCGGGCGCGTGTGCGATGCGGCATTAGGAACATTGCTCTGTGTGGTTGACTGCGCAAATATATGGCGTTGGCGCCACAAAGCATGAGTGCCGATGCCCAACAACATAATTACGGACAATTCGTGGGTTCGTGTGTGCTTGCCAAGCGGCACGAAAAACATGTACGACAGGAGCCGCCAAAAGGTTTTGGCGACTATGCATTCAAACATCGCATTCATGTGAGCCTCTAAGAAACCGAATCGCAGACAACGGGTGGAGGGCACGGCCTCCTACGCCGGTATGCGGTCTTGCGATTGTACGTAGGCAGAGCGCGCCAGTTTCGCAGCCAGCCAGGGCCCCGGACATCTGGTGGCAAAGCCGTGGAATTTGGGTCCCGTCACTATAGTGCTCTATTCTGGAGCACTATACCGTCACCGCACCCGCCTACTTCGCTGGAGCTGTTCGTTAGTGCCTTCTCTCCCACACGGGGGATGCTCATGTGGTGATCACTTCCACACTGTGTTTCAGATAATTTGATTGGAAATGATCAACAGAAAATAAACCTAGTTTCTAATATGAAACGATACCATGTAGTGCCTTCAGAGCCGACGTCTACCCATATGCTACTAGAATATTACCCTCGCAAACATGGGTAGCTGCACAAGTTTCACACAAACGTTGGTGAATATGCTTTCTTTAATTTTTCTCATTGGATTCACAAAAACCCTTTCAGCATGACCATCTAAAAATCAGGTCAAGAACTTACTCCTAACCAACTCCTAGCCGCGACAATAAATTTCATCATGATGTTCCTATGGTCTCTTTTAGTACCTAATTACAGAGCAGAACGTACTGTTGTTGTAGCTGTAGGAAGAAGGAAAAGAAAAAGCACGGGCCTGCTACTGGCCCTGTAGCTGAGCCACCTCCGCTGCCTCGTGTCTTCTACCAGGCGCATGCTTGTGGCTCTGGCCTCCTGCCCCACCGCGGTGCTTCAGTGGTAAGACGCCCGACTACTGTGTCGGAATACCCGGGTTCGATCCCGACCTCTGGCGGCTGCGTTTCGATGGAGGTGGAACGGAGAGTCGTCCATGGGCTGTGCGATGTCAATGCACGTTAAAAATCCCCGGGTGGTCGAAATTACTACGTAGTACTCTTCTACGGCGCTTCTTTCTTTCGACACTCTCACCTTGCCACCTTCCTTTACGGCGCGGTACAGGTGTCCACATAGTAAGTGTGGCAGATACGGCACCTTTCCTTTAATGTCAACAAATATAATTGTGTCTGGCCTCCAGAACGCGTGCACCACTCAGAGTACACGCTCACCCTCAGCTACATTCATGATCGACGCCCATCCCATGTATCATGTATCATGCGGGCGGACGAGGGTGGCTGATCCTGGCCCTGATGGGGCTGGGATAGGTAGGTCACCGCCGCTTGCGGCGGGGGCTAGCCTGCCACCGAATTTTGTCTGTTGTAGGCCGTCATTGCACCCGCCACTGCTCCGGTGGTGGACGATGGTTGTTGCGGCGCGTGTCTTTCTCTCCCTCTTCTTTTTCTTTCTTCCTTGTTTTCTCTTCTCTTCTCTTCTCCGGAGGTGTCTAAACTGGGGAGCCAGTAGCAGGCACGTGCCTTTTTTTTCCTTCTTACTACAGCCACAACAACATGTATCATGTCGCCGGTGGCAGCTGCTGCACAGACGTGCACGATGACACAATTACATGGATGCTTACAACTTTCTAAAAATGTGAAGGTGAAAGGTTTAGTTGGACTTTCTGTTGAGGACTCACTGCGGTGGCTCAGTGGAGAAGACGCTCGGCTAATGAATCAGACTTACCAGATTCGAACCATGTTTCGATGGAGGCGAAACGCTATGGCGTCCATGTGATGTCACCTAAAATCTCAGTGGTGACGGTGCTGTGCAATATCAGTGCACGTAATTATTCCCAGGTGGACAATATTACTTCTTAGGCCTCCTCTGTGGCACCTCTTTCTTTCCGCTTTCACCCCCAGCTTCCTCCCTTCCCGTAAAGCGCGATTCAGGTGTTCACATGAAAGGCGTGTCAAATACTGCGGCTTTCCTTTCCTGTGAACCAATTACTCACTTTACTCACATTTTGTATCTTGCCAGACGTCTCCTCCCACCGCTGGGCCGGTGCCTCTGAACCTGGGAGGACTGAGAGACCTCATTTCGGTTATAGGAGACCCGGCCAGACAGAAGATGGCCGTCAGCCGGGCTGCATATTTCGTAGACCAGCACGACGTGAACGTTTAGGTCGTTTGTAGGGTCATGCGGGGAACCATGGGGCAGCGTGCCTTGATTCCTGTGTCAAATTGATGTTTTTCCTCCTCCTAACCAACGAGCCACCGCGGTGGTTGTTTTGACGGGAGTTATGACGTAGGCACGGAAAAGGAGGAGAGAGAAAGAATTAAATGTGGCTTCGGGGGGCTTCGATCAGTGCATGAGCATTTAACATCCGATCGAATGGTGGCAACTTTGCGTTACGCTTCCGTAGAGATGCAGCTGTCGCAGCTGACAATCAACCTTGATAAGGGTAGCAGAATTTCAGTATAACCGTAATGATGTAGCTAACACATGAAATGCGAATTTGAGTGGCAACTTCAATGAGAGGTAACATTCCGGCGGCACATAAAGATACGTTAAACAGCAAATGACAGAAAAAAATGTTACGAGCATGCCTACGATTTTAAGAGTAGTCGCGATAGCTTTTTGCTGGTTTGCTCCATATATAATTTTCGCCAGTACTCACAACGCCGCAACGACTCAGCACTTTTAGTTTCTATTTTTGTAATATTTATTTTAATTAGATGATTTCTAAGTAATTTTAATTGTCAATACAAATCAAACCAATTTTGGCTATTTATTACAAATCATCCATTCCAACTATCATTCATTACCTAGCACTTATAGATCAACTACAGGCCTCCATTTTTTGATGCCACGTTTGGAACCCGAATTAGTTCGACAACACCCGAGTAGAAGCTAGGATACGGCGCCTGCTATTCTACCGAACAAGCCCAATACGCTATCAGCGTTGAGCATGCCATCTTGGTTTCGGTTCTTTCAAGTGACAAGCAAAGTAGACGCTTCTAGAATCTCAGCAGAGGCTGCTATCGCGAGATAAATATGTTATTTTTGCTTGCTGGCGCTACCCATGAAGTAACCGTACGTTGACCGAAATCTGAAACATCCCTTGGCTTCTTCGCACATTAAGCAGTAGCGATCTTTTGTGGTCAAATTACCCCAATATGACTGACAGTGGCGTCAGTAGCCTGTACATGGCATAATTAACATATTTGTGAGAACACTGATGTGCTTTTTTGGTTCTACAACTTTGTTTGAACCGTAAAAACGGGTTTACGTGTGCAAACTGCCCCAGGTTACAACGTATAGAGCTAGATGGTTCGCCAACTGAATTGCTCGCTCATCGTTCGTTTACTGATTTTGTGACTGACAGCTTATTTTATTGGTACCATAAATATTCAATAATTTATTTATTGTTCATGACTGAGAGATCCATGCATTCAGACGCAGCTGCCTGAAATTAATCATAAGCGTAAGCCTCCCACTACGGCAAAATTCATGGTAGTAATTGTTGTATAGCCTTGACAAGTAAGAACCCAATTACACGGTTATCGGTTGACTGATTTATTCGTATCAACGCCGCTGACGCATCAAATGTAAAATGTGGAATTCACCCTCATTTTATAATTTTGAAGTCAAAGGGAACAAACGCTTTACTATTCAACGAGTGACTGCTTTGCGGGATGAATGAGCGTAGAGAAACCCAAGAGTCTCAAGTATCTGAATGTTCAATAAAACGAAGAGTTGAGCTAGTTGGTACATGTTTAAGGAATAACAGCGCGGAGGGGAAGGACAAGGAAGAATACAACACCTGAACATCTGAATGTTCGAATGTAGCTCTAGGGGTCCCGCAAAGAAAACATTCGGTTTGATGACTAGACGGGGAGAAGAGTGCCAGCAGTGTTGAGGAGGGAAAGTTGCGGGCTTGAAAGTGTCGCCATGTTATTTGTTGTGTTTTGGTTAAGGAGGGAGACAGGTAGTGTAGTATAATGTCGTTGTACGTGGTCAGCCGACCTCTGGCGCTCCCTAGGTACTCCGTATATGTTGCTCGGTCGACGTATGCTCGAGCAGCACAATGGGTCACTTCGTTACTGTGGGGTTGCCCGAACGGGCTGGTACCCAGAGAAGATCTATCGGTCAGGGTTGTTGAACTTTGGTAGTTAAGATTTTGCGAGAGGTAGTACGTAGCTGGCCTCGGACGAAATTTTGTATGGCAGGTTTAGAATTCTTGAGGATAAGGGTGGCAGTGGAAGAGACTCTCGCAATGGCTATAGCGGATTCTTCCGCTTCTACAGATGTTTGGGCAATGATAGAGCCTGATGTTAGGTGTTCGAAGCGGCCGAACACCGCGCATATGGCATAACTTGTAGGGGTTGGACTTTTCCGTTTAAACCGAAAAACACTGATAAAGGTACGCCGAAAGCATTCTAAAAATGTTTGTTTAAATCGAAAAAGGTCAGTACCTTTTCATGCACACCGCAAACTCTCGATGACGCGAGAAAATTACAACAGTGGTCAATCCAAATGCAGATGTGATACAGTGGGACCATTGGCTTATGTACAGAGGTTGAGGGTTTTGAGGCATCTTTTATGGTCTCACGAATAGGGAAAGAATGGCAGCCGTGCTTCTCGACCCTCATAGACATGTCAATCGTTTGAGAAGGGGCGCTTGCGGCAAAGCAAGCACTTCGAGGGGCGAAGGATAGACCATAGAATTTGCAGAGCAAGTGTATCCAGGAAATCGCGGGGACCAAAGCCCGCCAGTTTCTTGCCACGTGACACTTCTCAGACACAAGCCGAGAGAAGCCCGTTTGTTTTTTAAGTGATTTGGTTTATGCAAAAATTTGATGGTAATAAATAACATTTCAGTTACTCCTTTATAATACGTGTGAATTTATCTTTTACATGTGCAGCGCATTCTTACAATTTACGCGTCGCATGTAGTGCCTTCAATGCCGACGTTAAACCATGCGTTATTACAATATCATCCTTGCAAACATGGGTAGGTGCACAAGTTCCACATAAGGGTTGGCGAATATGCTTTCTTTAATTTTTCTCATTGAAGTTTCATAATCACTTTCCGCATGACCAACTAAATATCAAGTGTAGTACTTACTCCTAACCACGACAATAAATTTCAAATCATGATGTGCTTATGGTCTCTCTTTGATACCTAATTCTAGAGAAAATCGGGCACTGTCTTCTACCAACGCGTTTGTGGTCCTCAAAACAAACCAGGTCAAGTACTTTTAACTCCTAACCATGACAATAAATTTCAAATCATGATGTTCTTATGGTCTCTCTTTGATACCTATTTCCAGAGAAATACTGGTATTGTCTTTCGCGAGACGAACGCTTGTTGCTCTGGCCTCCTGCCCCGCAGCGGTACTGCAGTGGTAAGACGCCCGACTACTGTGTCGAAGTACCCGGGTTAGACCCCGACCGCCAACGACTGCATTTAGATGGAGTTGCAAAACGAAGTGGCGTCCGTGTGCTGTGCGATGTCAGTTGTTGTTGTTGTGGTTGTAGGAAGAAGGAAATGAAAATGCACGGGTCTGCTACTGGCTCTGTAGCTGAGCCACCTCCGCTGCCTCGTGCGGACAGAAGTGAAAAATAGGCAAGAAAGAAAAAAAGAAGAGGGAGAGAAAGACGCGCGCCGCAAAAGCCGTCGTACACCACCCAACCAATGGAGTGAAAGTTGAAATTGAGAAAGAGGAGCCGTAGTGGAGGGCTATGGAGTAATTTCGACCACCTGGGGATCTTTAACGTGCGCTGACATCGCACAGCACAAGGACTACTCTTCGTTTCGCCTCCATCGAAACTCAGCCGCCGCGGTTGGTATCGAACCCGGGTCTCCGGCACAGTAGCACCGGCTTTTTATCTGTTGTAGGCCGTCATTGCGCCATGTTTGGGGGACAGGTAGGTCACTGCCGCTTGCGGCGGGGGCTATCCTGTTCGAAGTTTTACCTGTTGTAGGCCGTCATTGCACCCGCCACCTCTTCGGTGGTGGACGACGGCTGTTGTTGCGGCGCGCGTCTTTCTCTCCCTCTTCCTTTTCTTTCTTATCTATTTTCTCTTCTGTCTGCACGAGGCAGCGGAGGTGGCTCAGCTACAGAGCCAGTAGCAGGCCCGTGCATTTTTTTCTTCTTCTTATACAGCCACAACAACAACAACCGCCACCGTGTCCGTGGTGGACGACGGCTGTTGAGGAGCGCGTGCTTTTCTCCCTCTTCTTTTTCTTCTCTATTTTCTATTCTGTCCACACGAGGCAGAGGAGGTGGCTTAGCTACAGAGCCAGTAGCAGCCGTGCGTTTTTATTTCCTTCTTCCATTAATCGCAACAACCATGTCGCCGGCGGCGGCTGCTGCACAGACGTGCATGATGGCACAATTACGGTGATGCTTACAACTTTCTAAAAATGGGATGGTGAAAGCATGTAGTTGGAATTTCTTTTGAGGACTCGCCGCGGTGGTTCAGTGGAGAAGACGCTCGGCTAACGAATAAGATTTCCCGGAATCGAACCACGTTTCGATGGAGGCGAAACGCCATGGCATCCGTGTGATGTCACGTAAAATCTTGCTGGTGACGATGTTGTGCGATGTGGGTGCGAAGGGTGGCAGTTCCTGGTCCTACGGTGATGGGACGGGCAGGTCAACACCGCTTGCGGCGGTGGCTAGCCTGCCAATGAATTTTTATCTGTTGTAGGCCGTCATTGCACCCGCCATTGATTCGGTGGAGGACGACGGCTGTGCGACGCGCGTCTTTCGGGAGGGTGGCTGCTCCTGGCCCTGATGGGGCTGGGACAGGTAGGTTACCGCCGCTTGTTACGGAGGCTAGCCTGTCACCGAATTTTTATCTGTTGTAGGCCGTCATTGCACCCGCCATTGATTCGGTGGAGGACGACGGCTGTTGCGACGCGCGTCTTTCGGGAGGGTGGCTGCTCCTGGCCCTGATGGGGCTGGGACAGGTAGGTTACCGCCGCTTGTTACGGAGGCTAGCCTGTCACCGAATTTTTATCTGTTGTAGGCCGTCATTGCACCCGCCATTGATTCGGTGGAGGACGACGGCTGTTGCGACGCGCGTCTTTCGGGAGGGTGGCTGCTCCTGGCCCTGATGGGGCTGGGACAGGTAGGTTACCGCCGCTTTTTACGGAGGCTAGCCTGTCACCGAATTTTTATCTGTTGTAGGCCGTCATTGCACCCGCCATTGATTCGGTGGAGGACGACGGCTGTTGCGACGCGCGTCTTTCGGGAGGGTGGCTGCTCCTCGCCCTGATGGGGCTGGGACAGGTAGGTTACCGCCGCTTGTTACGGAGGCTAGCCTGTCACCGAATTTTTATCTGTTGTAGGCCGTCATTGTACCCGCCACCGCTTCGGCGGTGGACGACGGTTGTTGCGGTGCGTGTCTTTCTCTCCCTCTTATTTTTCTTCATCTCTATTTTCTCTTCTATCCGCACGAGGCAGTGCAGGTGGCTCAGCTTCAGAGCCAGTAGCAGGCCCATGCATTTGATTTTCCTTCTTCGTACAGTCGCAACAACATTCGAGTGCACAGTAATGATCCCCAGGTGGTCTATTTTACTCCGTAGCCCTCCACTATGGCACCTCTTTCTCTCTTTTAGCTTTCACTCTCACCTTCCTCCTTTCCCGTAAACCGCGGTTCAGGTGTTCACAGAAAAGGTGTGACAGACACTGCGCCTTTCCTGTAAATGAAAGCAGCGTTTTTCCTCCTAACCAACGAGCTACCGCGGCGATTGTTTAGACGGGGTGGTGACGTAGGCACTGAAAAAAAGGACAGCGAAAGACTCAAGTGCGGCTTAGTGGGGCTTTGGTATGTTAATGAGCATTGAACTTCCGATCGAACGGTGGGAACTTCTGCGTTACGCTTCCGCCGAGATGCAGCTGTTGCAGCTGATATTAAACCTCGATAATTTATTTTATTTATTTTATATGGTAACAATTTCAATGGAAGCGCAATAATATAGCTCGCACATGAAATGCGAATTTGAGTGGCAACTTCAGTGAGAGGTAACATTCCGGTGGCAAGTAAAGATGCGTTAAACTGCAAATGACAGAAAAAAATGTTACGAGCACGCCTACGAATTTAAGAGTAGTCTCGATAGCGTGGGCTGGTTTGCTCTCTAAATAATTTTCGCCAGTACTCACAACGCCGCAAAGACTCAGCACTTTTAGTTTCTGTTTTTGTAATATTTATTTTAATTAGATGATTTCCAAGTAATTTTATTTGTCAATACATATCAAACCAATTTTGGCTATTAATTACAAACCATCCATTCCAACTATCATTCATTACCTAGCACTTATAGATCAACTACAGGCCTCCATTTTTTGATGCCACGTTTGGAACCCGAATTCGTCCGTCAACACCCGAGTAGAAGCTAGGATGCAGCGCCGGCTATTCTACCGAACAAGCCCAATACGGTATCAGCGTTGCTCATGTCATCTTGGTTTCTGTTCTTTCAGGTGACAAGCAAAGTAGACGCTTCTAGAACCTCAGCAGAGGCTGCTATCGCGAGATAAATATGTTATTTTTGCTTGCTGGCGCTACCCATGAAGTAACCGTACGTTGACCGAAATCTGAAACATCCCTTGGCTTCTTCGCACATTAAGCAGTAGCAATCTTTTGTGGTCAATTTACCACAGTATGTCTGACAGTGAAGTCAGAGGCCTGTACACGACACAAAGCACTGCTTTGTGTGAACTCAGATGTATACTTTCCTGGTTCTACAACTTTGTTTGAACCGTAAAAACGGGTTGACGTGCGCAAACTGTCTCCGGTTACAACGTATCGAGCGAGATGTTTCGCTAACTGAATTGGTCGTCGCTAATCGTTCGTTTATTGATTTTTTGACTGACAGCTTGTTTCATTGGTAGCATCGCAATTCAATAATTTAATTATTGTGGCGTGACTGAGAGATCCATACATGTAGACGCAGCTGACTGAAATTAATCATAAGCGTTAGCCCTCCACTACGGCACAGTTCATGGTAGTAAGTGTTGTATAGCCTTGACAAGTAAAAACCCAATTAAACAGTTATCGGTTGACTGATTTATTCGTATCAGCGCCGTTGAAGCATCAAATGTAAAATGTGGAATTAACCCTCATTTTATAGTTTTGAAGGCAAAGGAAAGAATCGAACGCTGTAGTGTACGACGATCGCGACTGCTTTCAGGGGGGATGAGCGTAGTGAAACCCAAGAGTCTCATGTATCTGATTGCATAACCCACATAGCCGTGGGAGTCTATCGCTCGGAACTATGGCGCCAGAACCAGGAAGTTAACCTGGAAAGCGACGAAGAAAGTACCTTGCAAACAAAGCAGGGAGGTCCTCAGGGGTCTCCCTAGGCCCGTCGGAGAAACGAGGCTATTGGTTTCTGCCAGAACGCAACGCCTCGATGGCTTCCGGTGTCTGCCTCGTGTGAGTGCGGAAGCGAAACAGGCGTGCGTGATTTTCCGTGTGCTTAAGATGATGACAGGAGCTGAGAGGAGGAGAGAGAACACAACGCGGTGGTCTCTTCGGTCTCTTCGGCGCGTAACGTCCGCCGGGTGGGCTTCGCACTACGTGGCGGCTGCGTGACCCTACAGGGCGCGTGCGTGTCTCTTTTCGCCTCTCATTCTTCTAGACGTTGGCTACATTTCCATCTACCTCGGTTGTCTTCTGCACTGTCTCTTTTTTTTTTCTACATTGACAGCTGTATATGGTGCTTTCGTAGGAGTAAATGACAATAGCATCGCTGTTGGACTGGATCGTTCTCACGTGTTTCTCGTGCCGCGGACACAAGAAGTTCGGGGGCCGCATTTCCTCTTGCTTCTCTACAAAGCACTTGCAGCGGCCACCTACAAAGCCGGTATATCATCATCGCGGGTACGTTTTGAGCAGTGTGCGAGTCGCGAGGACAAAAATGTTATCACAAAACAAAACAACTGGAGGGATTTTAATGTGAAGAGGCTTATTATTCCTATGCGAAAGCGGAGTAAGAGAGAAACACTCTTCTTGCTCTATCTCTACGCGAGCTGTATTTTTATGCGTAGTACGTGCTAAGCAAGTTCCTCCCCACTGGAGGATGGAAATCAGTGGGGTCAGTACAGGGTCTAAAGGCCACTAAACGGCCTTCTGTAAAATATGCAAGACATTTGTCTCCGCAGTGCGCAGTCACACAAAGAAGGAGTTTTATCGCTTAAATGTCTCTTTATTTCTATTCCATAAAACGAATAGCTAATCTGACGAGAATTTCGACGCCATTCTTGACTGGTACAACTACCTTTAATTTAGCGGGTGTACTTCCAAAAGTATATGTAAAACCCCGTACTCCTGGGGACTTTGAGGTATTGGAAATAAATAAATAAATAAATAAATAAATAAATAAATAAATAAATAAATAAATAAATAAATAAATAAATAAATAAATAAATAAATAAATAAATAAATAAATAAATAAATAAATAAATAAATAAATAAATAAATAAATGAAGTATGTGCTTCGCAAATAACATAAATTAGTGCTCTATATTTCCTTAGTATAGTCCTCGTGCTTTGTATTTGTAACCTTCGTTTCGGGGTGCAACTGGTGTCACAAACGTGCCGAATCCGCACCTGCTTCAGAAAAAAAAAAAAAAGGAACCTGGCAATGACTTAGCGAATGCTCCTTACCGTTATCATTCCCATGATCTGATTTAACGATAAGATACTGCTCCCATTTTTTTTAATGTATAGTTACAGGTGGCTTGAATAATTACTGAGTACATTAGCCACAGGCAAAAATAAGATATATGCGCTAAGGGACAACATGGACATGCCAATATTAATATGGAAAATATAGTCAATGTAGCTGACCTTTCTCATACTGGCATATGCAGTGGCCAAAACCTTTAGGACAATAATGAGATCTACAGTCTAGTGAAGAGCAATCAGAAGTCTTCCCAAAAGTAACGATCGACGAGGTTAAGAAACCTTTAGAAGCTGTGAAAAAAGCACTACAGCTAAGGAGGATCGGGTAAATACAGATTTGTTGAGGACGGTGAGAATATCGCACTAGAAAAACTGGTACAATGTATACAAAATGCCTCATGACATCAACGGTACCCGATGCTTCGAAGAACGCTAACACTGTAATAATTCATAATGAAGGGGACGAAAAGCAAGGCGTCCGCGTGCCGTGCGATGTCAGTGCACGTTAAAGAACCCCAGGTGGTCGAAATTTCCGGAGTCCTCTACTACGGCGTCTCTCATAGCCTGATTCGCTTTGGGACGTTAAACCCCACAAATCAAACCAAACCATAAGAAAGGGGACGCTAAGGACTTGAAAAAAAAAATTACAGACCAATCAGCTTACTATCAGCTATATGGAAGGTTTCCGCCAATGTGTTTTTATTTATTGGATACCTGCACGCCTTACAGCATTACGGTAGGGGGAGAGGGGGGGGGGGGGGGTTACAAACTTAAAAGCTAATTAAAGAAAGGCACAGAAACACAACCACTATGTTTGATAAAGTCTATAATGCAGTCAAAGCGTGAAAAAGAGGTATCGCTATTGCTGATAGCAACAATTTCAGCCGGCAGGCCGTACGCACACTAAAATTAATAACGAATCAGGCCGCTATGAAAAGGAATGCGCGACTTTTTGTTCGTAGCCCCTTCTTTAGATACCTATAGGAAACAAGTTGCATGTATTGTAAACAGCCTTGGGAAGAAACAACAGTTTACAGTAGGTACCCAAGCACTGGAAATGGTAGGCGAATATGTTTACTTAGGGCAGGTAGTAATTAACCGCATGTGCGGACCATGAAAGGGAAATAACAAGGACAGTAAGATTAGGATAGAGCGCATTTAGAAAGTACTCGCAGATCATGACTACCGGCTTATCGGTATCGCTCAAGAGGAAAGCTTATAGCAGTCGTGTCAATTGGTACTCACCTATGAGGGTAACAAAAAGGCAACGCAGAGAGCTATGGGACGGAAATTGGTAGGTTTAACGTTAAACGATAGGAATTGGGTAAAGTAGATCACATAAATAACTCAAGTTAATTACATTGTAGTGAAAACTATGAAGAATTGAAATGGGCATGAGCAGGACATTTAGTGCGAAGAGATGACAAACGATGGTTGCTAAGGGTAGCAAACTAGATTCCAAGAGAAGTAAAGAGTAGCAGGGGGTGACAGAAAATTCGGTGAGAGGATGAGGTTATGAAAATCGTAGGCATCAACTGTATGCAGCTAGCACAGGACCGGGTGAACTGAGGAAATATGGGACAGACCTTCGCCCTCCAGTGGGTGTAGTTAGGCTGATGATGATGATGATGATGGTATACTAAATGTCCGTAGTTAAAACCAGCAACAGCACCTTCACGAATGTGGCGATACTAAAAAAGAATCACTCTCTCCGTCATACTCGGAATGTGGTTACTCCTCAAGCAAACTACTGCAAAGACAATGTATATTTATGCGTCTTTCCTTCTTTGTTAATGGAGTAAAAGTGATTTGATACTTCGTCTAATTGGAACTGTAAGCTCAAGTTTTTTTTTTTGTTTTTATCTCATTCACCTGCACGAGATGCGTAGTATGCGTCAGTAGTTTTCATATACTGTTTTTTCGAAAATCACTGGTCCATGCAAGGCTATTCGGTTTCATTTTCTACGCTTGCTTTATGGTCAATTGCGCTCAGACACGTTTGTAATATTTGTGTCTTTTTCTTTTCTATTTTTGACCCGCGAAATACTTATGCTTTAATTCCAATTTTTAAAGGGCCAAGACCAGCATCAAGCCGTTGTTTCGGCTTTTAGCAGTGTCTCCTCTTCTAAATAAATGAAAATGAAGAATTGAATCGAATAATGGTACTCACACATGCTCTCCGCGCCTGCCACTCTTTAGAAGTCACTTGCCCAGCCCTTGCTAAATGATAAAGCGCCACCCACTTCCTTGATCTATCGCGGAATTAAAAAAAAAAAAAAGGTGAAATAGAGAATTAGAGCAAGGAGAATAACAAGCAGGAGGAAAAGGGACCGGAACTATAACCACAGTCAGATTAACCAACCGTGAAAGCTTACTTTAAACACGAAGGGGGGCTCAAAGTAGGCGTGATGCGATGGGTCATTGTCACGATAGATCGCTGCTGAAAGAGGTCGAGGGTGATCGCGTACGAATACAAGTAAAACACGTTCGTAAGGAGTAAATCAACTTTTTATGATAGTATGAATTGTTTGGGTTTTATATGCATGCATTGTGTACTATAGAAGCACTCCATTCTGGAGGGAATATCATGTTAGCTTGTGATCTGCGCATAGCTCATGGCTGAAGGCTACTTAGCAAAAAAAAAAAAAAAAAAAATGTCGATCGTCTTCACTGTGGCGATGAAACGGTGGCGTACTTCTTAGATTAAAAAAAATGCTGAATGCTTTACTTTGCTTGAACAGCGTATTCAAGAAAAGGCGATGCACAAAACAGACGTTACAGAAGGAAGAGAAACAAAAACAGACAATGCAACACGCTGTGCCCGCTCTTTACTCTGCCCCATTCATAGCCTCCCCCCACCCTTCCCCTCCCCGTTCCTACTTTATGCGTCTCCAATTTTTCGCCCCTCGCCTCCCAACAACTCTATCCATATTCTCTGTAAATGGAGCAAGATAATTTATTTTCTCCACTTGACCACGTGCAGAGACTTAAAGCGGATATACTGACAGACTGTTCCAACATAGAGGCTCTATTTCTATCACAACTTGCTGGGCGCTTTATCGTCTCGGGTAGCAAATAACGAAAGATTCGCTGAATGACATGAGCATACTGGGTTTGGTTCCTCGCGTTTTTCTCTATCACTCGCCAGCCGAGTTGTTTCATTCTGAAAGCGTGGCCTGTGTACTGGACGTACATGGTACAGCCCGGTTAGTCTTTCTACTGCCGAAAATTGTGCACGTTGCACTGTCGCGTCAACATAACGACGTCATATGAGAGAAAGCCAGACACTTGGACGGACACACATCCTTCCCGCATGATTTCCGCGGTACGGCGACGACGTCGGCGACTTCGTGACGCACGAGGGCGCGGAGACGCGTGTCCCGCTGCGGGCGGCAGTGGCCTTGCGTGCGGAGGCTCGGCGTACGGCGGCCGTGACTGGAGGCGGCGCTGGATCGGACCGGCGTTGCAGCAGGAAGCGCTGTTGGTCTCCCGTTTGCTTCCTCGACCGCTGTTGCTGCTGGCACTGTGTGACCGATGCCGACAGCGGCCGCGAATGTAGTCCACTTACGCGGAACCGGTGCCGATGGCCGCAGTTGCCTCTACGGCGGCTCCTTAATCAGGTGGGGTGGCCGCCACGCTTCGGGACGAAACGCCAGGGCCAGGTGCGTTGCCGGGCGTGTTACGACGTTGTTGCATTCATTCACGCAAATAGAAGCTAGAGTTAGCGTTGCGAAAGCAGCGTGATCTCTTTTCTTCCTGGCTCGACCTTGAATTGTTTTACGTGCGTAAACGGAGTGCCCCTGAAGAAGTGCAACTAAGATAGACAGTGGGCCCATATCTCATAAAGGACTTAATGGGTAGGAGAAGGAACTGGCTAGGTAAGATAACTACTATAGTTCATGAAAGGAAAGCAGCCCCAACCCTTCATTTGCTCTCACTAATATTTCTTAGAGTCAGAAAAGGTTAAACATTTGTACAACCAGGACATTGGCGGCACAAAAACCTATGCCGAGGAATCTTTCCTCTGTCAAACCCCCTTCATGTTTTTACATTCCTGCTCTCAATAGGAGGCTGCAACACCCTTGCGATGGGCCCACTTCCTCTTCTCAGCGAAAGGCGATATGATCAGAGAGGTTCTGAGGCAGCTGGCGCTCGTCACACAAAGATTCCTTGTGCTGCGATTCCTGCGAGGCGCCGGGAATCCCCTTCGTTCCTTCGACAGCGAGAATGGGCGATGTCCAACCCGTAATAGACGGCCAAAAACGCAATTTCACGGGGCACATTCCAAATGCCGCCACAAAAGGTTGGCTTCGTTTTTATAAGAACCTCACATCGGGTCACCATCAATGACGTTGCAGGCATCGCGTGCAACGAGGGAAACCTCGTTGCGTTGCGACGAGCTGCACTGCAATACAAGGCGCGCGCGCTGGCCAGCCGACCAGTTCGTTCCCCCTGAACGGCACTTCCGTGATCATTCCGCGCTTTTCGGACTAACCGCTTGACCGAGAAACGCTGGTATTTATGCCGCCGAGACCGTAAATGACCCGCTGCAGGAAAAGCGAGCGAGCCCGGCATTCCCCTTCGTACACGTCGCGTGTTTACAAACACCGAGACTCCCTACAAAGAACCGCGCGAGTCCTGCAATGTCGAGCTCATCGAGCGTTGGACAGACGCTGCGTCGGATGCTGCAGGTCTGGCAAAAGGTTGATTTAGAGTCAGCCTAACGAATTCGCTTCTGCTCTATATTAGTAATATTAGTATATCGGTTAGGAGTAGTTGTAATAGTGCCAAAAGAAGTGGCACTGTTGCTAATAGTTAATAGCAATATTAGCCGCAGCAGTAGTATCAGCGATAGGGTTTACTGCTGTTGGGAGGCGATCCTGTCCAGCTCCGCCCTCGCGGCACAAGGGTCCTTGATTGCGAGAGCTCGGGTAGCGTCTTTAGCCTACGGGGTTCTGGACTGAGTACCCGACCAACCCGCCTATAATCATTAAGCCATTTTCCTAAATAAATGCTTTATACTACTGTCACTACGGCTATAGCCATTGGCAGCAGCAGTAGGTTTAATGCTAATGATATTTGTGCCCTGTCCTGATTTTTGTGATAAGTTAGGACTCTCGGTCACTGAACCTGGAGACCAGCTACGGCGGCCGCGTGTGTATGGAGGCTAAATGCAACAGGCCTGTGCACTGTGCGAGGTAAACTAGCTCATTTTAAAGATCCCCATGCAATCGAAATAACATCCGGAGCCCTCCACAACGACATCCCTCCTAGCCATTGCCTCTTTGGAACGTATTAGTAAGTGATAATTTAACAGATAAATCAGGAAGACAGTAAAAGATTTTTGCTGTTCGCGGCATCTGTCATCGAGTGCTGAACAACCTGAGTTGCCGCCACATGAAGTAAAAGGACAGCAAATGAACAGCGAGAGGAAATAAAAAAGGAGGCTAAATGGAGAAAGAATAGGAGTTGCCGGATAATAAATTACACTCAGGACAGCGTTAAGACATAGATATTTTTTTTTTATAGCAAATGGGAGTTGAAGTGGTACAAGTAGTCGCGGTCGAAAGCTTCCCCAACAAGAAGCTCCTGTATGAGGCAGCCTGTCTCAAAGGCCGTTAAAGAGCCAAAATAATGGTGGATATGTAACATGAAATACATCCTTCGATCCGAGTGGCGCGTACTCATACATGCATGCTTTCCGACCGTTAGGCGAGTATGCCGAGTACGTGTTAGAGAAGTGCGTTTAATGCAAGATAGTATAGTATATAGAAGTGTATGGTATATTACAGTACAGTACAGTACAGTATAGCTTCCTTGTCTGTTGTGCCCCATCAAATCTTACTATTTACCGCCTACAGAGCATGGCCTAGAAAACCATTCGAGCTGTAGCCGACATCTTAAAATCAGTGCTCAGTACGCCTAGCACAAATTGGGCGGACGCGGTGACGGGCATCTTTAAATGAGCTTTCATGCTCGTCGCATTTTGGACGTTGTACGGGCTGCTATTGTGAAGGCCAGATCCATGCTCCTAACCGTGAGTGTCACATGGCGCACATGTAAAAGCACTGAAGCCGTTGCACCAACTGTACCCCCCCTTCGCATTTCCCCGCATTTGTTTTCCTTCTTTCGCTGGTATCAAATTGGCTGCAAATAATGCACCTTGGGGTTTTAGGTCCTGCTCTCCGGCAGCTTCACTTCTCACCGCTGCCCTGAAGCTTTGCTTTCTCTGCTTCAGCGAGGTCCCCCTGGCAATGGATATGCATTAGTGAACGAGCATATAAATATTCTGCCTCCACCATGAATTCTAGAATAACGTAAACTGATTGAAGTCATTGAAATATACGATGCGAAGAAGGGCAAGTCTAAGAGCGTCGGCGGTGCCCAATGGCTCCTCTTACAATGTGGGGAGAGTGGATTTGGAGGAGGAGGAAAAGACCGGCACAGCGTCCCTGCTCCTACCGCACCCTGCGTGACGGACGAGGTCATCCACTCGGCGGTCACCGGGTATAGCCGAGCCACGCGCGCGTAATTTGCATGCGGCGGAGCCCGGCGCCCGCATTGTCCACACTCTGGAACGCCTGCACGCGCCAAGGACTGTTGGATTCTTCTTCGCTAGCCGTCCCGTACGGCTCAGTAACGCGCATCGTGCGTGAGCTGGAGAACAATCAACACCACCGGCACGCTACCAGCGATACTCTCTGCAGAGTCATCGTATTCCGGAAAGTGTTAATGATGACCACCTAATAGCTGGCCGCGGCCCACTGCACTTGAATTCCTATACAATGGCTGTAACAGTGATAAAGATGTTATAGGACGCTCGAAATAACGCTCGAAGGAAGCATAGGAAAATATTTGAAACTATAGTAAAGTTTGCAACTGTGATTCAAAAAAAAGCGTGCACGACTGCACTTTATATATATTTTTTCGATGCGGAAACAGTGCTAGGCTCGCTTATGTGAGCATGTGCGTGCATGTGTATCAATTAGATCAATTAGGATCAATAATTGATCGATTGCGTTACGGGTTTGATATATAGCTCGCATGATGACTATGTAAGCTTCGGACTTAATACTTTGCGCAGTATTTCAGCGCTTTTTGTACGCGATGTGTGCAGGCAGATGCAATATAAAAGAAAATGCCCACTGTTAAGAAAATTGCAAAATTAGTACTCAGTGGAGCCGTCATGCTGAACATGTCCTTTGGGCATTACCCATTAAAGAAAAAATAACGAAGAAAAAATAACAAACTGTACTATCTGGTTATCGAGCCGCTACTTATTTGGGCCTCAATCTTAATAAAAAGGAAGAAAAAAAAAAACAGTCCGATATGAAGCTGATCTGCTTACAGCAGCTAGTAATAGCTGCTCTTGACAACGTAAACCTATACTATAGTGAACTAGAACATTCACTGCAAGCTATACATATTGGTTACGAGTCTAGAAGGCTGTAATTTATATTCACTGCACGGGAGTCGTTTTTTCGTTACTGAAACAAAGGCACATGGCCTTCCCCCCTTTATTTTTTTTTTATGCCGCTGCAAGATAAAGGCGGTCGTTGTGAATGGCAGGGAACGCCCTTAATATTGAGAATTTCGAAATGGTAACATTTATTCATTTTTTTTTTGCAACAGTCGAGCCGTCATCAGCACCGCAGAAAAGGCAGCGTTACATAAGTCATGAGACGATGTTTCGAAGGGAAGTCAACTTCCTGTAGCATAAATTTTTTAGAATCTGCGCAGCAGAAACTCGTGCAATTTTCCAGGTAGCTGTTCAAAAACCTACGCAACCGTCAAAGCAAAATATGGTGTATGCGCATCGATGCGTCGTTAGTGCAACATCGCGTCATTTTTTTTATTCAACTGGCATATTTTAATGCTTTGGCACGAACCGCGCAGCAGCTAGGTAGCACTCAAAGACGAAACTTATCGGCCTTCCGGAAAAGACGCACGCGTTTCTCTTGTTCCTGCTTTCATTTTCAAAATTACGTCGTGCGTGTCGCTACGATCGCGTGCAGACTTTCCTGTTTCCTTTTCCGCATGTTTGTGGCCTGCCAGCGTCATCGCGACCAGATTTTACCGATTCGCTATCTCTCCAAACATTGCCGTTTACGCAGTTTAGTGGCGTACGCTAGTGAGAGGTATCATGGTGTAAAAAATTACGAGGCACTTTAGCGACAAAAGTAGTAAAAGGCGAAAGCCTGATTACCGCATTCTGCTATGCAACGGTCACAAATTAGTAATTAACTAATCAATTAATTAGTCATTGGGCAGGTAATTAATTAACCAATTAATTATTCATTGACCATATTTAGCTAAATAAAGAATTACTTAATTATTCATCAATCAGTAATTGATTAATAATTGATCATTGATTGACATATGGCCATATAAGGGACGCATTCGCGCATACTGTGATGGTGCTCTGTGATTGGTCGAGACCTCTAGACGTCATCCTGCCTCGGCTAATCAGAGCCGCCGCAAAAGCGGGACACATTTTGTCCACGACATCATGAGCCAATAAAGACTTTCGCCATAGTATATGTTCCTGAATCACAGAACACAGTGCACAAATGTGCTATAATGCTACGGAAATGCTGCTTCATTCACGATGTCAGAATGGAACCCGACGGTTACATAACGTGATTGCTGGGAATTTCGTATTGTGGAGCTGGCACCGAAATTTTACAGGATGCCTGTCGGCAGGAAATGAATAATCCTGATATATCCTTACTCCCACCTATCACCGGCGGTAAGTACGAGAGGGCCCGAGTATTACACCTGATGGCATCAACTATCAAACCCCCTGCAGGCGATTTAATTCCAAATTTTTTCTTTAGGCATGCTTGGTTGGTTGATTTTGGGCTTTACCATCCCAAAGCGACCCAGGCTATTCAGCGATTTAGGCGTGCATCATGTGAAGTTATGATGCCAACTGGAGATGTTTCTTGTTATTACATTTTTTTTTGTCCAAATGTACAACAACTCGGGTATGTGCAGAACAGTCTAAAAACGGTCTCTGGAGTTTTTCTTCTGAAGCGCCAGGGCCCGCTGATCGATTTGAAATTCACTGGAACTGAAATGAATATGCTAGTTATTTCCCAACAGGCCGTGATACCTGCTCTTCCATTGCAGTCAATTATTTTAGGCTGCGTTTTCAAAGGCCCGGATAATCACTGTTGTCATTTTAACTGCGATGGTATGTCGGGAATAAGGTGTTCTCTCAATCTGAGCAAAAAAGAGGAAAGAAACCCAGTACTAAAGCATAAGTGGACACATGATCAATATCAACCAGGTAATGTGAGGTTAAAATACCACAAAAGGAGATGAAATTCCTTCACATCATTCAAGGAGGATCTAGCGAGAATTTTTCATTCTACATTTTTACATTGCATTTTACATGGAGGCGCCGAACAGTATAGCAGTGAAGCGAAGAGAATCATTGAATTGTGGCCGCAGTTACGCAGCATATTTTTCTATCTTTGACTGCGGGCAAGACCTGTGGACGGAGACCACTTGAGACGATCTCAACCGGGGCCAGAAAGAGCGATCGGCCAAGTTCCACGAAAAAAAAAAAAAAAAATCTGTTCGACACATGCGCCGAAAACTGGCTGGGGCCCGCGTCAGTAGAATACGTATTTAACATTCCTTCGAGCTTCATACCGACGCAATGCCCCTAGGCATATCAGGCCAACAGGAAAGGCCATACGCGTTTCCTGCTTTGAGAGTGTGCGCTGACAGGCATGAGAGGTGTGAAAGGCACTCCTATAACGAGCTTCACCTCCTTTCGCGCCGCCGTCTGCCGCCTCCACCCAGCCTTTCCTGTTGACCCCAACCTACCGCACGACGACCCGGTCATCCTCTTCCGGAGGTCGCCAAGTCCAATTCAGGCAGTCGGCAGGCGTTATTTTCAGTAGCCCGTTGCTGCCCGTCCGATGCAGCAGTGAGAGGATAAGAGTGCAGGCGGGCGTATACTACACGTCACTCCCTCGCTCGCATTCGATGGCGGAACCCATTACGGCTCCAGAAAGAAACAGGGCTTTGACCCACATCAGCGCAGCGCAGCGACTCTACTGCCGCGAACGCAGAGTACTCGTCAGCTCATAGAAAAAGCGGTTTCGTCGAATACAGTTAGGGTGTTCCCGCCTGTGCCGAGGCACGCGGAGGCCTCAAAATGCCAGAGCTCGCAGGACTCGCCCTCCCACGTCTCGCGCAGTCTCTTGCGAGCTTCAGTCCTCACGGTAAACGTCAGTCAAGTGTACTATAACAAGCGTATGCGTATGCACGCGACGCGTCCGGCCTTGGGCAGCTGACTTTGCGTGCGCGGGTATTATAGTCGTGCGTGTGTGGGTCCGTATAGAGTTCCCGCGTTGGAAATGCCGGCCTTATAAGAGCGGTTACTAAATCGAGCGGCATTCCACGGCGGAAGCATCCTGCCGTCTTGTTTTCTTGTGTACGGCCCACTTCCTGGAGACGTGCAACGTGCCTGCGTTCGAAAGGTCCTATACCGGTCGGCTGCTGGAGCAGGAAGGAATCTGTGCGCGACGTCTTACCTACTCTGTGCACCCTCCCTTTCCCTTTATTTTTCTTGTCACACGCACTCTCTCTCTACCTCTTGAATACCGGGGTGGGATCTCTCGTCGTCATTTCGTTACTATTTCGATGATCGTCACACGTACTGCAAGAAGTTTGGGAAAAGCCCACAGGGGGATGTCGGTGGCACGGGATGTAGAACAAACCGGGTGCCGAGCTTTAATCGTTTTTTTTCAAACGCTTTGTCGCATAGTTTCGATTTCACTTTCATGGAGCGTATAGAGCTGGACGATGAGCTTGCTGCCGGCTATTCAAAAACAAGACTCGTACAAACACCCATGCACGTTCGCAGCTGGCCGCAGGGATGTCTTCATTGAGCGCACGTGAGGTGGAAGCCAAACAGGGAGATGTTAATCTACCTACCGGGCTTTCGCACTTCGCTGACGATGGGAGGAATACCAAAGCGACGTGACGATAGGGAGCCTATACGAGGAAAGGTGCTGCAAATTGCGATATTTGTTGTAGTTACGTGTAGCAACCTCTTGGACAACTTGAAGGTTTTCTTTTCTTCAGAGCCTTCGGAGTTAGCAAAATACGCACAAAACGTTTCGGCTATATTACTCTTCGAACGCTAAAGCACGATAGTAATGCTGCGAAATCTAAAAGGACTGTTTTCCCAGTTGTTTTATTCTCTTTAATTGAAATATTTCCACCCAAATCTGATATGCAGCACATAATTTTCATTAATTTCCACACAGTAACACACTTTCTGCCTAAAAAAAGTTCACATCAGAGCAAATGAAAAACACTTGCCCAAAGTTGGCCACTCCCCTCATTCAATACCGTCGACGCAGTCGGACAATGATGTCTTCGGCCTTCATTTAGCGCTGTGAATTAAAGTAGTGCTGGTGCAAGAAAATGTAAAAACGGTACCATCCCTTTGTTAGTGCCACAGAAGCCCAGGCGTGGGAAAAAAGAGCGGCGGTAAATGACAGCCAGAGACATTTTGTTCGTTTTTAGGTTAAGCCACCATCAGCAACAATGAAAGACGGCAGAATCCACGTTTCTTTGAATTAAAGGTGCCATAATTAAGTGCTCTCACACATAGAAATCCCGCATTAGAGCAGTGGGAGGCCACACTGTCCGGGCTTGCGCTACAGCCGAGGCACTGATTCTTTAGGCACTAACAGACCGGCCGGTTTACCTTAGTCGAATCTTCTTCAGAACCAATAAATGTTTCTCTCTCTCTCTCTCTGCGAAGTTTGCCGCTGCACGATGCGTCACGATGCGGTAAACTCTTACATTCTGATAAACGATCAGCGTTTCAGTTATGAAACCTGACTCTAAAGCAGTAAACGCGGTAGGGTTAGAGTCCAAACAGTGCACGGTTTAAATATAAGTATTACATACTTGTGTGTGCTGCTGCTGCGAAAAAGACAACAAAAACCTCTGCTCCATATGGGCGGTTTTTGCTTCCTATTCATTTGTTTACCCTACAGTTTTTACCCCATTGCATTCGTTTTACTAGTGTCTGTTTGGGGTAAACCCCGCGAGTGCAACGGTTTCCCCGACCACTGCTGTCCAAATGATTTGTGATAGACGTCTTGATCGTCTTGGTACGTTTGGTCGTTTGCTTGCTTTTGAGTGAGCTTTCAGTCAGTAGTCTGAAGGCTGGTTGTCGTCACTGAGCGGATCGACTTTGTCAGGCTTCTTCCCCCTGAGCTTAATGACAGTACAGGCCGACAGTCCGAAGCACACAGACATCATCAGGAATAGGAGTGCTACTCCTGCTGCGAAGCCCGTCGCCTTGAGGCATACCAAGCTGCCGCTGGGGTCTACAGAGGAGAAAAAAAGAAGCAAGAGCTAATGACCCAATTGTTTCATGCTTAAAAAAAGAAGCAAGAGCTAATGACCCAATTGTTTCATGCTTAAAAAAAAAACAAAAAAAAAACATTACTTTTATTTACCTTATACTGCCCTATTTTGCTCATTCTTTTTCGCATAGCTGATTGTATACACCAGCGTTACAGACAGATGTGACATTACCAGAGCTTGGTGATGTCTTAAAAGTTCTATTGGGGCTGTTCACTACGCTTTCCTTCGTTTACTACGGTCCAGCACATTTTCGACGGTTAAGCCCGTGCGCTACCTATCGCAAGCCGTGACTGTACACATAGAACTGTAACCGTCCTTAGTTTTCTGTTTCAGTAGTTTATGCAAGAACGTTGCAGGCACTGCACCAGCGAGGCAGGCAAGGCACAGACCGGAAGCGCACAAAACGTGATTGCCGAAAAGTGACCCGTTTAGCGGGCCCAGAGGTTGATAAGGGCGGAAACTAGCAAAGAAAGAGGTGCCGGGCGTGGCGGCAGAGCAGGGCTGGGTCATGAAACTGTAAAGGCGAAGTCTTTCCCTTCTTTCACTTCCCTTCTTTCACTGCCGCCCAACCCATAAAGGAGTGTAGGCAAACTGCGCGCAACGCACCGGAGTAGGGCAGGCTTTGCTGTGCGTCCATGTCGGTGTGCAGCACTTCCAGGGCTTGGAACAGGTTGAGCGTTTCGAATGGCGTGCCGGAGTCGTTGGCCGCTGCGAGCGCTGGTGAAGCCGACCTCTTCCGGCGTTGACGCCAGGAGCATTGTTGAGTCTGAAGCACAAAGTGCATGTGCGGACGAGAGTCACTAAGTGGCCGTTCGTTACGTACACGCCCTGTTATTACGGGCGCCTAATTCCGAGTTATTGTGCACAGGATGAATTCATTCGTTACGCTCCGTTTATACATATTTCTCACTTGATAATGTTTCTTGTTTCTCATTATTGGCGATAAAAAATGGGGACACAAATTGGAACCCTCGCAGGGTTTGACCGTTAGAAAACGCGTAGTGGCGATATGGGAGCAATGAGAATTAGTTGCGCAGAGGAAAAAAAAAAGCGGCAGTTATCCTGTTTTCTGAAAACGTGATATGAAGGCAATACTTTCGGTCTTTTGTCATCATTTTGAAAGTTGCTCCACAGACAGCATAGCTTGTATATCACTGTTTGATTTGGTTTGGGCAGTGTGTATTTGAGCATATATCCTCAATTTTTGGAGTTGCGATTAACTTTTCTTCAGTGTGAAGGCCGCAATAACTGCAGCCAGGGCAGTTGAAATTTGTTTTGAAATTCTGCAGGGCCTTTAAAACGATTTAGTCTGCATTAAACAGTAGTCCAGCCATTTTCAGATTTGTCAAGTACGTTAGATAGGCTCCTTTTACGCGTCCTCTTCGCATGGCGTCACTGAAGTTCAAATCCTGGGCTATCGTTAAAAACATTATTGGGAGCACATGGTTCCAGGGAACAAATATAAGATGAAGCTGTAGATACCGGCGCGCATTTCGGAACTTGCAATGAATGATTAGGTCATTTGCTGTGAACGCCAATGAGTATTTTACACTTTGGGTATTTTCATTTTGCGTAATTTGCCGTGAGTGATTAATCTTTTTTCCTCTACAAGGTTCAAGTTTGTCGCATTCTACGAAACAAATTATTTTTCTTGTACGCTTATCTGGTTTCTGACCACCTCCGTAACCTCCTCCTACATCCTGTTATACCGAGGCTACTATCATTTCGCGACAGGCACATAGGGCCGCTACTTTAATCAGCGTTTGTTTGAGCGGTCAGCAAGGGTTTATAAATGCTTTATGAAGCTCTACGTGTTGCCGGTAACGTAAAGACAAGTTTGATCTCTGTTTCAGTTATATTTTAGATGTATTTTAAATCCTTTCTGGCTATAATTATCACTCCACATGCTTCGTGTGTCTTTATTGTTAGTCGTAAGCTAAAGTAACGGTCGGGCCATTATTAAGAAAACTGAACTCGTTTTTCCGCTCAGGGTGGTAGCTTGCGTTGACAGCTTCATTTCTTCAATTAGCAAAAGCTATTATTATGAGCCCATATCTTTGGTGGATTTAGGCAGCCTGCATTTACGCGCATGCACGCACTTTCATGTCTTGCGACCACATTGTGCTCAACTTTTGACTGCGTCTGTACGAGAGGAGCCAGAGAAGGCACGTGGAAAGAAAGAAAGAAAGAAAGAAAGAAAGAAAGAAAGAAAGAAAGGAACAACAAAACAAAGAAAAGACCGAAAGAAAGAAAGAAATAAAGAAAAAAAGAAAGAGAAAGAAAGCAAGAAATAAAGAAAGTGGCACGTACAGGGCACGAACTGTGGCACATGTGGACGTCGCACTCGATGTACAGCGCCCTGCTGCCCGTGAAGCGGAAGGCCTTGAGGAAGGCAAACAGCGCCACCTCTTGACCCCCTTCCGCACGAGTGGAGTGCGAGCCGCGGAAGGCGCTCAGGAGGCGCTCCTGCAGGGTGCATCTGCGAGCGGTGAAGACGATAGGAATAATACACAAAGATGAAAAAAAAATCACACATTCGAGTGCGTGGCTTGCAATGGAAGCGCAACTATAAATATTGTAATATTTGCGCAATACACCTTCGTCTGTAAGCGGCAGTTTCACAGAACAGACATGGGTTGAGCTATTCAGTTAAGAGCCTACTTTAGTGAGTGACTATGGTCACAGCAGGCTCTCTGCTCAACTACATGTACGCTGCAGTCAGTTTATAGACATGAAGCCAAAGCGAGCCCAAGCTCGAAGGAAGCTTCTAAACTAAATTGTGCTTCTGTGCCGTATTTGCGAAAATTCCCTGTCGAAATGGGAGGAGTCGAAGTGTTCTGTGAACTCGCCGCTTTTAGCATCACATTTTGTGAAAATGACGCCTTTTTATATAGGATAGTTATTTCTGTAGTCAACTTCAAACCCTTATGCTGCAGATAGCTATGCGGCACTTACCCGTGTACATCGACCAGCTGGAGCTTTTGATCTGCTCCATTGTGAGCCACACAGTTGCTGACGAGGATATCAACGTCACCTGCGAGTATATAAGTGCAGTTGCCATCAAGCATTTTTCCTCTTTTTATCACGCAGTAACAACGTTAATCGTAACAACAATTATATACGGCGTAGATGCTGCTGGAGGAATCCTTGTTTCAGCCAAAGGACTTCAGGAGACAGTGGCAGAACCCACATGCGATGTATGTGCATCTGCTCTGAATTTCTATCCTCTCAATAAATAACAAGTGAATTTCTTCAGCCGTTAAGCTATGACAGCATTGCTACTTTAAGCCGCAAGACCCCTTTGATTTTTTATCCAACGAGCTTACTCAAAACTCCCTTTCACTTCACCCTTCATAACTACTCTCTTTGTGTCCGCCCTGTCTTTGTGGAAATGTCTGGATTGAGGCTTGCACTCACGCAGTACGCTGGTCATGGTGATCACGAGCGTGAGAGGGTCTCCCACCGTCACAGGCCCCTGCGCTCTGGGTCCCGAGAGTCCGTAACCCAAACGCACTTCCATGCTGCACTGCGGAGGGGGTAGCGTGAAAACGACCGCTGTACCCGTGTTCACCCTGCGACAAGAGGAGTGGCACGGTACCAGAGGGTTTGTATCACCTCCACCGCAGCGTCCATTGCAGGGCCAATTTCGCTGTGCGGTGACTTGACTGGCAGAACACGAATGGCTGTCGTGCTCAAACATAATGCTTTTTATTCGTCCTGATCAATGGTATTTTTCTTTACCTGAGACTTCGTTGTGCCCAGAAAAGTCCTATGTACTATAACTATCTCCATCCGTTTTGCTTTTAATGCAGATTTGAGGTTACAAGCAGTGCTCTGGCAAAAGTAAAACACTGCCTACTTCTCAGCGAACCTGAAGTATTATTCCCATTCAGTTTAAATGTCATGTTTAAAGAGTTTAAATGCCGTTTCTACTGCTGCTTGACACCAACCACCTTTCCAGTGTGTCGAAGCTTCCCCCTATATCCTGGCGCTCTCATTTTCTGGGTTGAAACGTTTTCTGGTGTATGTGGGAAAGATTCTGTAAAGCCATTAAACTTAAATAATTTTCATCAGGAAAAACCATTCAGAAGGTGGTGCGTAGGTTGGTAGCGCATCACATCTTATAGCGCAAAGGGAACCGGAAATAAAGGCGTTCAAATTAGAAAAAAAAACAAAACAAAAACATCATCCCATTTCTCCACTAAAAACCTTTTATGAACCTAAAACACGGTCCGGGTCTACTGCGATTCCCTCAATGCACCCCAGTCACGTAAGCAGGCCTCCAAGCGCCGTATGCGAGTATTTTTATTCGTGGGGAACGCAATAGCGTCGCGGCGTGTAGCTTTCCTTTCCGCGCTGCCGTTACCGACAAGGACGAAAATGTCGAGGAAGGAAGCGATTCATGTAATGGCATCCGGAAGAAGAGGACACGAGGAAGGCATGCGGATTCCCGGGAAGGTGCGAAAAAGCACCGAAAAAAAAAGTATCTGCTGTGTTTGCGAAGTCAGTTTCCCGGAGTTGGCGTGAAGGACGGGAGAAAAAGAAAATATCTTGAAACGAAAATGAATACGTCAAGCTAAGGGAAAAAAAATTGACAAACGGCGCACTCCCAAATGCACGCTTCACGATTTCGCACGCAGCGCGGAAAGTAGGCATATGGAATATACGGTTGCGTAAGAGGTAAGACGGCGACCGGGCAGCGACATTCGTTGAGTAAGAGCCCCCCGTCATTAACCTCGGCTCCACATATGTCAGGCCATGCTCGCAACTCGGAAGGTGTTTCTAAAAGAAAAATCCCGCGGCAACGATTCCACTTGCTCACGCGAAGGCGTACGCGTCCGGTGGAAGCAGGATGAAAAGGCGTAAATAGAATGCTTTAGCCGACAGCTGTCAATGCGCATGCGCTGTTGGCGGGTGGCAGGAGTGGTATAAGGTAGCAATATGTGCGGAAATATTAAGCAACCTATTATAAATCTCAAGGTAGATCGGCCCATTAATCGTGTCCTTATGACGTATATCTCTGCCCCCCCCCCCCCCCCCCCCCCTTTCCCACTCACATGGGATAAGAGAGCTGGTCTCCTGCGCGTGAAAAATCTCACGCTTTCTTCACAAGTGATCAAGCTTATAAGTGTATTGTGTTAATTGCTTAGAAATCTGCGTGCAACTTCTTTCCGAAAATTAAAACAGCATTCAACTGCACTCAGGGCTATAGTACAAGTATCGACTCTGTTGCTGGCTGCGATGAGCCGTAATTAAGGTTTTCACAGTTGTGCTGCCTTTGTCGGCGATTCACGATGTTTCACTTGGTAATTCAGTTAGCTCGTGGTTGTTCCGAGCTTTTGGGAGTAGGTGAGAGAGGAGAGCTAATCAGTAGTGCTGAAAGATGCGTTGAATAAGGGGCAATTGCATAATGAAGGCGTTTGAAAGTGTAACGAAGCGAGGCGGACGCGAGGATCATGCGGCTTTCAATACTAAAGGGTGTAAGGCTCATTAGTCGTGTTTACATAAAGGCGACAGCATCGTGAAGCATTCCTGATGTATCGCTGCAACGCTACGAATAAAGCAGCGCTTGCGTCGTCCCTCTTGTGAAGGTGGCGTCGCCTTGTGTTGCTTCTCGAAGGCTCAAGGGGAGGGAAGAATACGCAACAATTGTCGAACATTAATCGCATACGCTCTCACTCTCCACCTTGATGGATGAAGCATCATTTGCACGTACTGCGAGTGTCTATTTATCATGTTTAGTTTAACCCTGTATGAATTGTGTGTCATGAGGTTTCCTAACGCGTCCTTCCCATTTACACTGACGTGATGCTTTAAAAAGTTGATACAACTTGACTCACTACTTGTCACGTTCGTGTAAAGATGCAGCTGTACATACATACATTACGTGAATACTTTAACAAAAGTTCCCGTTTTTCGTTTTCAAAAGTTAAGCCCTTTTCGCTATACAATATTTTGCACCAGAAAACAGCTTCAAGCCACTGCTGTTACCTTTGGAACAGCAGTAAGAATAGTATGTTAAAGGAAAAGCCTTTATAGGCTTGTGAGTGTGGAAAAAATTTGTGCGTCCAAGGAGGATGTCACACCGTCATTATCGAGAAATCAATTCATTGATGACTAAAATATGGGTTGGATGACGTAAAGGGCGAAAAAAATGTGCCTGTGTGCTAAAATTACGTACTGCGTTCACGTGAATTAAGTGGAATTTAGGGCCTGAAAGTCAGTCAGGCGTTAAAATAGGCAAGGACGTCGATATAGTGTGAAGGTGTCAAAACAGCCTCGGACGTCGTAATTGTGCAAAAATACGCCAACATTGTGCAAACAGCTAGGAAAAAAAAGGAAAAAGAAAAAAGAAAAGACTGAGAAATGAAAGAAGCAAGTGAGTGAGAGAGTGGCAGATGAAGGCGAACAGTCGTAGGAAGGCTTTCGCCTTAATAGACTTAAGAGAGATCTAAGTGTCTCCGACAAAGTTTTGTCGTTCAGCGTCCAAACGGGAAAACAGTGATATTTACAAGCAACCTGAAGAGGCAAAAGAAACACTTAAACGCTTGGTCTCCTCGGGAGTTTTAGGAAGATGCCGGAAGGTACTCGATGGACTCACTCGACGTTGAGCAGCGGGAAGGAGACCGTCTTCCAGTAGTCGAAGGCGTACTCGCACGTGACCCGGAATCGCTCGTCGGCCGAGTCCTCGATCTGACGATCATACTGCACCGTCAGTGAGTTCCAGAGCTGGTGACCGCGGACCTGCTCAAAATAGCCGAAAAAATGGCGGCTGGTAAATTAGCCTAGAGTGTTTGCACCCCCAGAACTTCTAAAACCACAATAAATGCCAAGAACAATGTCCTCATCAAACATACCGCAGAAAGAATCACCACATTTTCTGAAAACACTGGCTGTGCTTTGTCTCCAGTAACATATTTGTTCATATGAAAACAGTCACTAACTTATTGAGATCGTCTTTTGGTGCATTGCATGGCATCAGAAGCGACACGGGCTATGAGAGACGCCGTAGTGGAGGTCTCCGGAAATTTCGACCACCTGGGGTTCTTTAGCGTGCACCGACATCGCACAGCACACGGGCGAATAGCTTCTCGCCTTCACCTTAAAGCGGCCGCCGCGGCCGGGATTGAACCCACTTTATTAGGATCAGCACACGAACGCCTTAACCACTGAGGCGAGGAGCAATAAATTGCCATCAAGTTCGATTATCTATGCTAGGATATTCAAGCTTGAATCTACAGTGCGGCGCCTAGCAGTAATGTCACATCAAATAAACTGAACAGGATTGAGTGAGGAGCCAAACCTAGACATAACGTGAATAAGCTAGACAATGTGCGACTAACAGATGCGCCAAGCTCATGGTAGCAATGTAACCAAGCCGAAGTGAAGTCGTAGGCTCAGAATGGCATTAAGTAATTTAGATATTCTAGAGGATTTGTTCAGGAAGCAGGGCTACTACCTGGGCTACTACCTTACATCAGCACTTTGTATCCACTACACGAAATGCTGGTAACCTTACTTGAGACGCTTCTATAGAAATAAGCCAGTCGTGGTGTTAACAATTTGACCATTGCTGCAGTTCATGTGGGACAAAATAACTGAGTCTGATTAAATGTGAAATATAACGAGCACTGAGTGATAAGGCTAAGTCAGCCTTCCTAAATCTATTGTACACTCCAGATTATGTCACATCACTGGACACAACACGCGTCTTTGAAGCAGAAAGCCCTCGCCTTCTCGCCAGCGGAGGAAGCCTGTGCAGGCTGCACGAGCAGGTCGCTCCGGCCCAGCGTGCCGCAGCGGTTTGCTCGCACGTCTAGCGTGTAGGCGGGGCCCCCGGAGCCGTTCACGTACACGCAGTCCGGGTCGTGCGCGTAGCCTGTACTGTACACCAGACCCAGGAAGGAGCCGTTGAAGCGTAGCTCGATGCGCATCAGGCCCTCGTGACACTCGGCCGATATCACTGCGCGAGTGAAAGGTTAGAAAGTGAAGGAGAAAAACAGGGCTTATTGCTACTGTCATATATATAGTGGGCTTAAAATCGCTGTAAAACTTCAGCATTTATAGTGGCGAAACAGAGCGAGTAGAAGTGCATACCCTATCGACCTCCTGTGTGGGATGTCTAAGCTGGTACATTCATGTCATATGCTCAGCAAGTCGGCTACAGAACTACATAGCGACAGTTTTTCAGGATATCTTTGGGACATACCCTTTGAATGGCTTAGACGATACAAGCGCTGTCGGGAACAAAAGTTTTATACTCCAGGTGGTGGCGAAGCGACGACGAACTTGAGCAGAGTGCCATGTGGAAGGGACCTCTAAGATCGGAACAGACGATGGAGGTCAACATTTTTCTTCATAAAGGCCTCTTAGCTAGTTTCAATTCAACGCGCCAGTTAAAAAAAAGAAGAAAAAGAAACGCCGAGTGGTACCGCTGCGGCCGTCTCTCTCTCTCCAATGCTTGTCTGCTTCTTTTTTTTTTTCTGCAGTGCAGCTCCAGGTAAGACATGCCAGCCTGTGCACTTTGCAGTATGAAACGGCAGTTATGATGCCGTGGCGCACGCTGGCTGCCATGTCATAACTCGAGCGCGCGATGAGAAAAATAATGAAGCAAAAACTGAATCCCCTGGTGGAACGCGTCACGTTTCATGATGCCAACAAGGATAACAACAAAATAGGGCCAGAGACCGTCACCGCTCGACATTTAGGCCAGCTGGAGCGCGCTAAGTTGAAACGAGCTAAGCGACATGCCTGAATCCCCCCCCCCCCCCCCCCCCCGCCTTCTCTCCCTCTACACACAAAAGCACCCTCCCCTCTGTCTCAATCCCAGATGACTCCTGTAGATGGCACTGCAATGCTGCAATGGTTTGCTTGGTCGCCCGCCGCGTGGATTATACTACTTTTTCTCCCGACTGTAAAAACACTTCTTGCAATGGTGTACCTTTTACGCGAACTGGCACGTCTACGACGTCCTTGATGAAAGGTGTGTACCCCGGCTCTTCGATATGCCCGTGGCCGTGGTCGTAGAGCGGCTTTCTTCGTCCCGCTGATCCCGTAGGCCGTTTCTTCACCCTCTTGATCACGGGCAGTCTTTCCACCGTGCCTGGGCACACATAACACCCTTTAGTTTCTGCTGCAACATTTACCACTTTTGCATTGAATTTACCTGTTTTTTGCTTTATTATATTTTTTTCTCTATAGCTTAAGCTGTAAGCGTGTGGCCAGGGAGCTGAACGTAACAAAGCTGCTGTTTTCGAGGTAACTGATCCGGCCACGAATAATTTACATCGGGTACGTTATAGACTTGAAGTTTTCGGAATGAATTATTTTTCAAATGTTTTTTTTTCTGCGTCATACTATAAGCAAAGCTAACTGCGCTCTGCCTCAGTGATCGGCGGGCGTGGTGTGTCGGTCTGCCCAAGTATGAAACAAGCAGTTGATCGAGCGTTTTACATGTGCAGGAAGAACTTAATGCGCCAATGTTTCTCCTCTTGTGCATGATTAATTAAAATCTTGGATTCTAGTAGCGTAAACAATGCTCAATATATGGATTCATAAAACATAAAATTAATTTTGCGCGGAGTTATTCAGCGCAAGCCACATGTTCAACAGTTTCTTCATGCCTCGAATTTCACTGTTGTCTTCTACGCAGCACATTCATTTCACAGGGATCGCAGGGAAGTCAGCGAATAAGCTTACCTTCACCAGTGGGGCCTCTTGAGATAGGGTCGTCACGTTGTATCAAATCAACGCTGGCGGCTGTTTTGTTGACTATTTCTTGCCTTGTCTTCAAAAATGATGTGGCTTCTGCTTTGAGCTCGCCTTCGAGTGAGGAATTCGTTACTGAAATCTCCTTTTCTAGCAGGATTGAAGAAAAATTCACCAGGGTAAAGTTGGACGCTTCCAATTCCAGCGCTGTGTCGTTTGAAAAGGTTAAGTTTGAGGGCTCTATGGTGGCAGTGGCGCCTTGAGAAGATACCTGTAAAACAACATGAATGTTCAGTCGAATGAACATTTTCTTTAGACACACGGGACAGCGAGTGGCCGCTGAATTAGAAAAAATGCATTTCAGTGAGTTATACTGTTGCTTGCGATTTCGGCTGATTGGACGCTCAGGCAAATTGGTGACAACACTGCTCCATTAAAAATTAGTTTACACTAAGAAAACACCGCGTTCGACTATATGGCGCCGTTTTTAAACTTCGACTGTCTATTTCTGTAAACTAACCAAGAGTTACTTTCTTGTATCCGATTACAGGTACCACGGGACGCACGATGCGAGAAAAATAAAATGACTTAATTTGCAGAGCCATAACTGGACATGTGCTTTAAATGTGTCATATTTATTGATAATTATTAACCTAACGTGGCCTAGTTGTTCACAGCACCTTACATCGCTGCGCACACGCACGCAATTTCCGTAGCATTAATAGCTGTCGCCATATGCCACAAGGTTCAATCGTGGGCCGCTATACTCCCTAACTCGTACACGTGATAATAGCGAAGTGATCTTTACGGATTTCAAATAATGCGAATAAATTAATGAACCCGATTAACATGACCACCCAAATGGACGTAAAGCGAGCGATTTCTGCGACTCTCATCAGTGATACTGAATAGCAAGCTACGATAAGGGGCCATCAGTTGCTTCCTTCAGTGAAGAGTATCTACTATGCCGCCGCAATGAGCTCCTCAAATTGCGCGGTGTTTATCATCGTCATAAATGTTTTCTACAAATGCAGAGTATCAAGTGTCCGGGTTCAGAATTTCTAAATAGGGACGAGGCCCTCACAGTCTAAAATATTTACAGAGCGTTGAATTCGCACTAAAAGGGAAAACACAGAATGGAATTTTGTGTTCGGAAAATATACAAATAAATGTCGTACGCCTTCGAGATTCATCGATGCTACATGATCTGCGCTGACATGGGAGAAGGTTGTAAAGGACGTGCGATTTGATGAACAAGTCAGGACATACAATTCCAGTTCGAATGAATGCCATAAATTTCCGTGCCAGAAAGTGAGGAGTCCACCTAGCTAATGCGCTTTTTAACTTTGAAACAAATCGTTATTTAGCTCATTTTGGATGAGGAAAACTTCGAATGACTTAAGCAAAGCGGTTGCTTACTAACCCATGACCACATGACAATGCAGAAGAAATTCAAAGCGAAACAGAGATGTGCACTGTACTATTGACAGAGAGAACGCTGTGCTTCTGGTGGAATTCGCGTGATGTCATTTAACAACAAATAAGTACGGAGGATGCCATATAGAAATGGCATAGTTAATTTAAAGGAGCAATCAGGAGAACTTATCCCAGTATTTGCAATTAGTGAAAATAAACCTTTTGGCCCTCTCTCGCTTCCCTGGCAGAGAAAGACGCACTTCTCGCAAAAAAAAAAAAAAAGAAAAGAAATTACATATATTCTTGCCAGTTGAGTTGAAATCGCGACGTTCCTAAAGATAAGTACACATTTTCTCCATTTTGATGTGAGCGGCTCTGCGTTGCAGCCTTGGGGATCCGCGAACAAAAATTAGTGTCGGCGTATGCACTTTACTTTGGAGATCGGACGCTGGTGGCGGCACCTGTGTTTTTTTCTTTATTTATTCCATCTGATAGAAGATCTGCTCTCGGTTAGAGTGGTCTCTTCGTGATTACAACGCGGTAACCTATCTGCGCAGACTAACTTTTATTAGAACATATTGTAATGCCCCTTTAACTGCCGTATTGAATGGAAGTCTACATTTTGAAACAGTGCTCACAATTATCCGCTATAACTGAACGTGCAGCGCATCAAAGACAAGACGAAAGGAGTGGACGTACGCAGCTTTGCCTTGCGTCCTATAAGTTACACTGTGCCTTTCTCTGCTCATGTACCTTCTAGACCAACGAAACACTATTTTGCTATTCGGTATGCCGCTGTAGCAACACCAGAAACATTCTCCGTTGTACACTTACCACGAATTGCCGTACAAAGGAGAAAAAAGTAAGTGGCAGTCCCTATCGCACGCTTGTTACTATGCGCACAATATACCTATATATATATATATATATATATATATATATATATATACAGGTTAGAAATTAGGGAATGTTTAAACCATGGTTAAGGTCTTGCGAACGGAAATAATTTTCAATGTGTTGCGGAGAGGATCTGTCTTTGTTGCTAACCGTAAATACTCCGCTATAAATATACTCCAGGACTCGGAAAGCATACCTCTATCTCTACGAAAGAGCGCACCAGAGGTGTCACGTTACTCTCTTGTTACTCCCGAATTGGGTAATTCATATTTAGATTTTGTACGTATGTCACAGAATGATTCAGAATGTGGAAGCTACAGTGAAATGCCGCTGCAGTGTTTTAAATAAGCATGTGGGGAAATTACCTTGCAGGACCTTAAGCGGTTGCTCGAAATGGGATTTTTTTGCGAACTTTGAGCTCAGGGCCTGGCTGTGTGGGGCCCACCCCCTCCTTTACTGTCGACATAGAGTGATCCGTATCCGAATGTCGCTGTTTTAAAGAGCATACGCGGAATGGTAATCCGTTCACAACATAGCGCTGAAATGTGTTTTTGCTACTCTGGAGGGACTAATAATTATAACAGGACACTCAGGGACGTTTGTTGGTCCTCACCGCTTTTATTTCTCCTGTTTCGGCAGTTATTTAAAATAATCATAATTGATTCAGTTATGCTTTTTTTTTATAAAGGTGCGGATGCCGGCTGGTTGGTGTATGCTGAAGAAGGGAATAAAACAGCGCGAGGTAAGGCAGGACGCGTCTCTGTCCCGTTTGTCCTGTCCTGTCTGTGACACGTGCTGTTTTATTCCCTTCGTGAACATGATTTTTCTGTGATCACATTTGCATTCTGAAATTTATTCATATACTGTGCCCACCAAATTGTAGTTTGAACGAATTGATATGCAATACTCATATAATAGGGAGCCGACGAATCTTTGGTTGTAGAAATTATGCGACGCTGCAGAGAATTTAGAGTGTGCGCTTTAATCGCAAAATAAACGACTCGCATACAAAGTGTTGATAGGGTGCAAGTCTATTTCTGAAATAATATAAAACGGCGGCACCTCCCCGCTCGTGGTTGATTTACCTTGTGAAGGAGGCATTCCAGGGTGATAATTAATAACAATGTGGTCTTTGGCGAGTGGAGTAGCCGCCTCCAAGAAACGGCGATGTACTTGGTCATCTCTGCATACTGGGCATTGCTCATAGTTTGTGACAATCCAAATACCTGTAGAGAAAAGCCAATTGCATAACAATTATATAAATAAACAAAATAAATACTTATAGCAAGAAAACGGTATTCGCAAGGGCGTAGTTTAGTTCTCTTTGTTTTCTTTACGCTGTTCCCTCCTAACCATAACGTTTATATCTGGCTTATATATCGGGGTCTACTGGTCGAAAATATAAAGGCTCCGTAATATCTTAAATTTACTTTAACTGCATGTATTCTCAGCGGAAATGCTTTCGTTTATAAAATGAAAAAAATTATCAAGTATTAGTAAATGTTTTATGAGGTAAAGTGTGAAGGATTATAGTTGTAAAAGCAAGCCGCTACAAGACAACTTTCTAAATTTCGACAGAGGAAAAAGCGAACAGCAGTGACGACTATGCCTGCAGGGTGTAATATGGCAGACACTGGACGCCATCATTTTTTGCGTCCATGCACGGAAACCTTAGAAACTGAGTGTGCGTTTCTTATTGTCATATCCGATGCACAATCTGAAACCCTATTGCATAAAAGTACTGCAGAGATGTTCTATACTGGTCCTCGATATTTTTACGCGTGACGTACGCCGCCCTGGCGCCAACACCAGTACATAGACACCAAGCCTGCATCTGAAAGCCTATTTGTGAGTACATGATTCAGGCTGAGGATACTGCAGCAGTCTGGTCAAGAAGATGTGCCTGCAGCTTGAAGACGTGGCAGACAGGAAGGAAATGTGTGGAAATCAGCACCTCGAACTCACAGATGTCAGCTCTCTCTCGACGAAGGGGTGAACATGGGATTAGTGAACATGGGATCGTGGGCTGAACTCCGTTTCTTGATGCTAGCAATCCACTGCTTTTTTGCGACAGTACTACGACTATTTTCTCAGATCAGCCAAATAGTTACGAAGCGCATAACGGTAAGTAGCGTCTTCTCTAATAAATGGGACCAGCACCATAAGTAAATCTTTAACTAGCGTACACCAGGAAAGCAAGATTCAAATAGACAAAGTTACATGGACATGCTCTCAAAGCGAGGGGTCTTAACATACCGATGAAGAGGACCTTTTTAGAAATCCTTGAAGTTGGAGAGTTGAGGACGACGAACTCTTGAGCAAGGTAAGAGAGTTTGACGGCTCTAAGTTTTCACCGAACGTGCACTACACAGGCGACCTGTCAAGGGGTGCTCACCTGTCCAGCGTAGCGACTCGCCGTGTCGTGGTGTGGTCATAGGCGATCCGTGCCTCGCTGGCTGCCTGCTTTGCCCGCACCCTCGGCGAAAGTGGTCCTCGGGGCCACAGCTGCGGCGGCGTCCTCCAACAGCTGACAGCGCCCAATTAGCGGCCACAAGAGCGCTGACCCTAATGAACGACGCAATCCCCCGTAAGCCCATACTAACCCGCCCCCTCCTCCTCCGCTAGCTGGACGTTGCCGGACCCGTAGTCAGCCAGCCGTGGAGGGTCCCTTAGCGCCTTCTGCAGTGTTCTCGCGAATGTGTGTGAGGACCTGCCCGTTCACTTGAGCGGTAGTGAGTTGCATCACCAACCATTCGGATGACTTCCACCCTGACCGTGATGTAACACATGCCGGTGCAAGAGAATATGCGGGCATAGTCCCTCTGTACGATGCTTCTTGCAGAAGAAAGCAAGACAAGAAAGCATTCCGCGGGGACATTCCGCTTGAGATTTCACGTTCTGTGTCCCAGACAGAGCTAAGACAACGTAAACGTGTTATACAGGTATACGCAGGTCTTCATGCGCAGTTAATTACTTGTTTTAGATGGTTAACGGCGGAATGGCCTTGCACGTTCCTGCAAGATTGGATCTACATTGACAGCGACCCAGTGCACTGCACGATGATGGCTTTGTTCTTTACCTAGATTCATAGAAACATGTTGTTTCGAATAATCACTTTATTAAACAGGTATTTTTTTGTTTTCTCATGCGTACCGATTCCGAAATGCTTTTTGTGAAGGCTACAGACACAGGTTGGAGCAGATCGCAACGGAGTCGGCCCTTGTAACAGAATCAAACTCAATGCTACCAGAAGCAGCTGTTTTTCCATAAGTTGACTGCATATAAAGATAAAGAAGGGAGGAACTATAATAGGTATATTGACCTCATGAATATTAACGAATGCACGGCAATGCTAATACTAGTAGTGAACACATAAATAGGAGAGCTCCATACCAGACCATGCTTTACCAGTGGCTGTTAAAAAGCATGTGAAACTCAACAAAGAGCAACTATGAAACGATTAAGGCTATTAGGCTGATAAACCTCAGATAAGCTTTGAAAACATCGTAAAGCCCGTAATCTTTAAACTTTAGAATTCGCCATTGCACAGTTGCATCGTAGTTGAAAAAAAAAAAAAAAAAAACACAATAAATTTTTTGTGGTCGCAACAGAAGCTTGGCGAGGTTTTTGATAATGAAGCTGTTGTGACAACAAGCTTCTGTAAATCAAAATTGTGTTTTGTTAGAACAGATAATCACTACAGTACTGCATAATACAGAAAACTACTACAGACCAACAGAAAAGTCTTAACCTCAAAACTAAAGAGTATTTGTCGTATTTTTAGGCGGTTCTCTAGTTTTCTTCGACTGAAAATTAATTCGGAAGATGTGTTTCAGCCGCGTAAACGCCGTACAATACAGTTTATCAGCTTTGTATTCATATTTTAGTAGGTTCATGTGAGTGATCAATTTCTGCCTCGTATATTGTGCTTCGTGTTACTTTGGCCGCTGATGTTTTGAGGACAATTCGAAGACATAGCCTCACTTGACACATGAGCTTATCTACATTTGTCGTTCGTTATCTAAATGTCGGTCGTTTTCGCAGTTTATTAAATTGCTATAATTATTGTGATTTGGCTCGGCTACCTCTCAAGTAAAATTTGTTGCTGGGTTAGTTGGTGCATATTCTTCGGCAGCAAGTTACCACAAAACAAGACGAACATCAGAGAGGCAGACAAGACGACACGCTGTAATTCTTGATCTCCTTTTTTTTTTCTGTGTTTTCTCTTCCTAAGACTTCTTCCGTCACTGCTGACAGTGAGAGCCCTAATAGCACGCTTGCTAAGGTCTGGTCTTTCAACCCCTGCGAGGTGTGAAGTTCAGCAGCTTGCAATGTAGAGTTCTCATAGTGCCGAATTGAGTGTGGCCATAAGGACACGGGGGGGGGGGGGGGGGGGGACAGTTTTTTTAGCAAGGAATCGCCAGTGGCGAGCACATCCCAAATCAATTTTCCCAAATCAACATTTCCTCCCTTCCTTTTTTTCAATTCTCCACTACGCCCCTGCTGCAGCGATTACTGTTCATAACTTGGAGACTTCGAAAAGCTTCTTTTCGAGCTGCGCGCTGCAACATCACCTCTTTACACTTTATCGTTTGTTCTTTTTCTCATTCAAGTTCAAGCTTATTGCCACTGATGATTACACAGTGAACGAAGCAATATTATAAAGAAAGCGGTCCCGACGCGTTTCTGTTTCGTAATTTCTGTTCAGTTTGCTTTTAATTTCTATCGATACTGCACCATTTTTACACTTTTTTGCGCATTTGTTGTGAATATTGTGATTTTAGTAACATTTCATCATCATCATCAGCCTGACTATACCCACTGCAGGGCGAAGGCCTCTCCCATATTTCTCCACTTAACCCGGTTCTGTGCTAGCTGCATCCACTTGACCCCTGCGAACTTCTTAATCTCATCCGCCCACCTAACTTTCTGCCGCCCCCTGCTACGCTTTCCTTCCCTTGGAATCCAGTTTGTTACCCTCAGCGACCATCGGTTATCCTCTCTTCGCACTACATGTCCTGCCCATGTCCATTTTAGTAACATTTAATAAGAACTTTTTATTATCATTACGGCACAGATGGAGACAAAGGTAAGCGGAGCCTATTATGTCCGCTCAGCATTTTGAAAGCGTTGGCTTATTGATACGGCCAGTTATGTGTATGTTAATAGCTGACGCTTGCGTGGCTTCTCATTGACGCAATGTTTTTCTTTTTTGTGATAGAGGGTAGAAGACATGATTGCATATAAAACCGAATCATGTGCTTCACTTAATTATGTCCCCATACAGTATACGTGCCGTATTTGCAAAAATTAACAAGGTAACTGTGTTTGCTCCATGCCGAACCGTGGAGCCCTTAAGGCCCCCTTAAAAATGAGAAGGCCTCGAAAGGTGGCGAAAATGGTTGCCATTACCTTAGTCAGAGTTAGAGCTCAGGCTCTGTCATAAGCGCTCCACTACGCGGCCCAGAAACACTTTCTGTTGCATGATTAATCACGGCAATGGCTATACGCGCGTACTTGCGTGCACCTCTCTTAATCGCTAGAGAATTTGAGGGGTTGTTTGGTTGTCCCACATTGGCGCTCTGACATTTGTTCTTCAGCCCGATGTCTTACTGCGCAATCTCGATTCTGCTTTTGATGGGCAAGTAAATTTAAACATATTTTGCAACAAATACAAAGAAACTATCCAAATTTTCAGAGCATTCTGCGGTTTTCCGCAAATGCTGCTAAATAGCTTTCGCAGCTTTTGTATTATCTTTTTATAATGATAGGGGAAGACCAGGGATGCCGAAATATGTAATATTAAGCTGACGTTTAGAAAAGTTGCTATAACTTTTCTTTTCATCTGGAGTAGATTTACTTGGTGCTCTCTTGAAAAAAAAAATATGTGACTTTGATTTCAATTGCACAGATTCAACTTCACAAGTCTAAAGTTCTTCCCAGTCCGAACCAGAACCAATGACAGCACCGAGAGCAATTGTGTCCCATACCATTATTGTTGCCTCACCAACCAGTAACCCTTGCAAGAGCGTCATTGTCTCCACAGGCACGCCTGCCTGTCTGCCCTTTTTTCTTGCTCATCTTTGAATGAGTATAGTTTGCTAAAGGGCCAAGGCCCGAAGGCTCCCAGCCGCTCATTAATTCGACCACCCTCTCACCTCCACCCTCCTCCACCAGGCGGCGACATTGGATTCCCGTGTCACGGCACAGTCGACGGGTAACCTAGTTGGTCTAGACAATTGCCGTAGCGTACACCATGCTCCCGCTGTATGCCTGAACGAGATGGGCAAGCGCTGCCGCCAGTGGTGTCAAGGCGAGCCTTCTTCCGGCGGTGCCCTTTTGTCTTCCCCGCCGACGTTCGTCGCACGCCACGCTCGCCGCGGCAGAAATCGAAGGCTGCCGCTTCGGCAATAGAGGCCCTTTCTTGGTGCTAGTGTCAAGGTGCTTCCTGCATTGACAGGCGCTTACTTTTGAGGTGCCCAGAACCGCCCTCTGAATCTCTTTATATTTGTCAGATCGGTCAGTGCGTTGCTTTCTGACAACAGCGTATCGCTCGGGCAATGCAGCATTCATCTGTAAGGAGTCAGGGACGCATGAGAGAGGAGAGAACACAAATGTTTTATTAATTCTTCGATATCCGTATTCTAGGTTTTTTTTTTTTTTTGGTTACTGGGCGCAGCTAGCCTTCTGCAGCACTAGCTGAGGTGGTGTGACCGGCATTCGAGATTGCTTGTCTGAACAACAGTACGACAAATTAAAAGAACCTGCTTCGTTAAGGCCCAAGAAAACGATTGGTTTATATCATTCCGATTCAGGCAGCCTTGGACAATTAGCTGGCGGCTTTGAACCCTTAACAATGGCTGAGGTAGTTGTGCTTCAACTTTCAAGGCGCTAGAGGTAGCTCTGTTTCAGTCGTGGTGTTTATGAACGCTCCTATGTTTAATCATAAGGCTTGTGCTTACGAGAGTGCCAAACATATAAAAGTTGTGTGTATTTGTCTTTTTATGATTGTTTATATAACCGGTCACTTTGTTGCACCGGATGTTTGATGAGGCCGCTTGTGCTGCAAAACAATAAAAAGAAAGCTAGGCGTGAATTCTTGAGAAAAGACGTCAGCGACACGACGCAAGTTGTCAGGCACATGCACGCTGCACGCGCCTCCGAATTTTTGGTGCCTCACGTTTGCGAAAAGTAGGTCAACAGTGCACTAAGATGGCCACGGTCCTCGGACGTGGTTTTACTTGGGCTACGACCGCTGACGTTGCGGCTTCCTGCACATTGACGTCATCTCTTACATACATCAAGTGCACTTGCGATCGTGTAGCTGTGCGCAGCAAGGAGCAGAAAAGTAGAGGGGTTGCACTTGCAGAAGGCCAAGGTCCTAATCGCAATATCTCGTTTTCAGCGCATTGGTTGTCATAGGTGCTTTGCTAAGCTACAAAAATGCGATTTATCAGTTAAATGCATACAAGGGTATATGAGCAGGTAAGAAAAAATGGGCTCACAAATTATTTTGCACTTTTTGTTGATCAGTTTGCTCTGCCACATTCGTTCATTTTACTGTTGTGCAATACATTGGCGTTTTGTTAAGTAACAGTAAATGTTTAGGCCTTTTGTTTGGAACTTTGTTTAAAGGCCAACCTCTTCATGCTGTAATGAACACGTCTTTTTCCTTTTCATAAGAAATCGGCTTTCCTAAAAATTCCGCTTCTATCTGGCTTTATAGAGATCACTTCAAAAGAGCACTTCGGTTGCCAGAAATTAATGCAGAGTAGCATGCGGAAGCATGTCTTCAGCGAACTGGCAGTTCGGTAAACGAGTTCTTGATTAACTCCATTTAACTTTGTTTTACTGTAACTTTATGGATTGTCACGGGCAAAAAAAAGAAACAAGCAAAATGTTACGATTTCTGATATCAGTTCAGTAATTTTGCCGCACAAGAGCGCTATATACCTCAGTGCAGTTTCATTTACTTCCCAAGTTCGGGGAGGTTGATAGATTAGAAGTACTTAAGGGCATTCGAATGCAACGTTGCCAAAAATTGCCATCAAAAATAAGAACCCAAAAGACATAAATGAAAAAAAAAATGATAACGCTGAATCCTAATATACTGAAGTAATTTTCTGTTCATGACGTCGACAAAACAATTCTGGAATTTAAAAACAGAGGAGATATGGCGAAGGCAAGAAAGAAAGACTTACGGAGAACTGAATCTGTGGGTAGCCACACAAGCATTAGGATGATATGGGCCAATATATACTAAAAAGTCACAATGCCCAGAGAGAGTCAGACACAGCTAATCAACAGTTTGCGGAATGTTGACTTTCCCCTCCACTAAAAAAAAAAAAAAGAAAAACAAAAGAGATAATTAAGAGTAACCGGAAATTGACAGGTTTGTTCTTTCAGCGAAAGACGATGTTGCCCGCAACAGCCTCAGATGTCCAATGATCCTATCGAATACTGTCCGCGTGCCATTGATATCGTAGCGAAATATGTAAATCTCAAGGGGCTGCGATGCTCTCCGGCTAAGTCTGAATTTATTATATTCCGCAAAACCAGATTTCTTGCGCAACCACCACCGGCCATTGAACTCAATATTCGCGGAGTTCCCATTCATCGAGTACCCAAAATTAAACTCCTGGGCCTAACCTTACAAGAACACGGCTTCAATAGTGACGCAATTCAAATGCTTCAAGGAACCTCGCAGAAAATTATGCGACTCATCCACCGCATTAGTAACCGCCAGTCCGACTTGAGGGAAGGGAATACCCTCCGCTTAGTACAGGCCTTTGTGATCAGCCGCATAGATATATGCCCTTACGTACACCTAAAGTCAGCTGAAAAAGAGAAAGTGAAGGCCGTAATAAGAAAATGCGTCAAACAGCAGTTTGGATTTTTTTTATTACGTCTTTATTTCTGCTTACGGTAGGCGTTTACCTTGCGGCAGAACTAAGTTGCTTCATGGATGTAGGGGTGGGGGAGCGGTTAAGGGTGGGGGTGAGGGTATGGGTGGGGGTGGGGGTGAAGGTTGGGATTGATATGAGGGACCGGTGTCCACTTCTTCCTCGAGGTAGGGTCGTCCCGAGGTCGGCTCCGCGAAGTAATGGCCTGGTCCTTCTTCTTCCTTGAAGTAAGAAAGAAAAGTTCGCCAGAGCCGGGTTGCGTCTGATGGCCCGATGTGCGATGGGGGATCGACCCATGCCTGCAGGGTTGCAGGTCGAATCCCGCCCAGGGACTTGAGTGCTCTCTCCAGTACTGCGTCAAAAGCAGGGCAGCTCCACAGGAGATGTTCGGCCGTGCCTCTGGCCGGGCATGTCGGGCACTGAGGAGAAGGGTATACCTGCGGGTTTATGAGGTGCAGCTTCGCGGGTGACAGAAGCTGACCAGTCTGGGCTCGGCGAAGGAGTACTGCCTCCACTCTCCGGAATGAGCTGTCTGGGCGGCGATATAGTTGCTCAGGGTTGGCAAGTGCTGGAGTATGCTTCGACGATAGCGTTGTGCTCGATGCCATGTCTCCGCCCTATACATATGAGGCGACGACGGATGCGTAACGTCCTCAGGGGGCCACGAAGCGGAAACGAATGTGGATCCAGGCAAAGGTGCGGAAAGAGCTGCTGCGCGCGCTGCCTGGTGTGCCTTTTCGTTTCCAGTGATTCCTTCGTGTGCAGTAATCCATTTGATAATTAAGGTGTAGCCCTCCTCTCTCAGGCGACGGGCTTGTGTTCGAATAGTGTTCAGAATGGCATAGTCTGCTCCCCCTGCGCGGCATGCAGTGTACGCTGCTTGTGAATCTGTGTAAACATGGCAGGTGCACGGAGCCCGATCCTGTCTTGCTACTATTCGAGTAATGGCAAGTCGTATGGCAATGAGTTCGAGATTGGTAACAGTGTGTTCCTCGGAAAGCCGTTGAACTACCAAGGTATCTGACACAGAGTCGTGACAAGCTATAGCTGCGCAGTGTTGAAACTGAGCGGCGTCTGTGTATAGTTGGATAGCTCCTTCCTGGGCTACCTTGTGTGACATCTTCCTATGACGTTTGGCGGCAGCTTTGCGCCTTTGAGGATTAGCCGAACTCATATTCTTTGGTAATGGTATACCATCTACTAAGTCAATCAACTCCCATGGTGGGGCGGCGGACGAAAGTGGCTCTAAATTGTCAAATTGTGGCAGGATCTGTCGTCCAGCCGCCGTTGTGGAGAGACGGACTCGCTGGGCTTGCAATTGCTGCTCTGCCAGATCCTGAAGGGCATTAATATTGCTGCATGCGTGTAGGTTCACTACTGGGCAGTACTGTGGCAGACCAGTAACTAGGCGCATCGCCTTGCGATTGATTCGCTCAAGCTGAAGGCGTTGGGTCGCGTTAAGTCGCATGTACGGATATGCGTACAGGATTTTCGATGTTATGAGTGCTAATGCCATCTGACGGAGCCCCACCTCCTTGATTTCCCATCCACGCGCAGAGACGCGGCGCATTAGGTGTAAAGCCTGATGACAGCTAAGCATCGTGTTATGAAGCCAGCTTTTGGCTCCTGCATCCTCGTCAATAAGCATGCCTAGTATACGGATTGTTGGTTTCCGGCAAATAACCGAGTGCCCTAAATGAAGAGAGATAAGTTTGCGTTCTGCCTCGGCTCGTACCCGCGGGCCGTTTATGACAACCACATACTCGGTTTTTTCCGGAGAGGTTTTCATTCCCCACTTCTCGATGTATTCATGGACAGCATTGAGGCCTGTCTATAGGGCTTGTTCTTGCTCTGCAGGGGACCCTGAATTGGTCCACAGGGTTATATCGTCCGCATACACGGCGAAATTGAGACCGGGTATCAACGACAGCATTGGCGGGAGACCTGACATAGCTATATTGAAGAGAGCCGGTGATAAGACAGCGCCTTGGGGGACACCTGTTTGGTTGCGTTGCCAACCACCCTGAGTATCTCCAACCATTACTGAAAAGGTTCTTTCTGCAAGAAAGGCTTTCACGAAGCGGTAGAGGTTGCCGCCTATCCCCACTTCCTGGAGCCGGCGAAGTATGGTCGAGTGGGGCACGGAATCAAACGCCTTTTTGACGTCGACCCCAACAACCACTCGGAGCTGTGCGCTGCTAGGGTATGCGAGAACGTCGTTATGAAGCCTTCTGAGAATATCTTGGGCGCAGAGCCCTCGACGAAAACCTACTTGCATAGGAGACAGGACGTTGTACTTGTCTAAGTACCATTCGTCTTCTTAGAGCCATACGTTCCATGACCTTACAAAGGTTGGACGTCAGCGATACCGGCCTGAGGTCTTGTAATGTTCGACTTGGCTTGCCAGGTTTTGGAATTGGTATTACCACTGACTTCTTCCAAGCAAGAGGAAGATCACCGTCGGCCCAGTATTTGTTCATCTCTTTCAGCAGGGCAAGTTTGTGTGACTTGGGAAGGTTCAGAGTGTTGAGTAGCTTATACCATCCGGTCCTGGGGCGCTATTGTGATTGGAGTCATAAAGTGCTGCCTCCAGTTCGTCTAATGTGAAGGGAACGTCGTATTCGTTTAATGTACCTGATAAGGGGTCCGCAGGCAAGGCATCCGCATTTTCAGGTTGGGGAAAAAATACCTTCCCTGCTTGTATAGCTAACTCTGCCGGGGAGACGTTCAATTTCAGGGCCATACTTTGGGCAGGGGAAATCGGCTTCTTGCGTCCAAGGATAGCTCGAAATATGTGCCAGGCCTTCGACAAGTTAACTGTTTCATTGAGTGAGTGGCACAGCAGCTGCCAGTCTTAGAGAGCGAGGTTCAAAGTATACTTCTCAGCTTCTTGGCTAATGCGAGCGAGAGCACGCCTCCGATGGGATGTCCGGCCTGATCGGCGATACGCCTTGAGAGCACGAAGCCTACGATTCCACAGACGCAAAAGGTGAGAGTCCGGCTTTGGGGCATCAAATTTGACTGAAAGCTTCGTTGTAGCTTTCCATTCACACAGCGACAAAGAAAGTCTTAGGTCTCGGTGTTCATAACATACTAAGTGAGATTACTGAAGCAGTCACCGTCTCGCAATACGAACGGCTATCAGGCACATCAAGAGGCAGACACATTCTGTCCACACTAGGCATAAATTACGAACGACAAGGCGGACTGCACATCAAGAGGCAGACACATTCTGTCCACACTAGGCATAAATTACGAACGACAAGGCGGACTGACAACTAACCACCGACGCCTTGGAACGTGAACCCAGATTTCCACGCTGAACGTCATGCAGGGAGAGACAAATCTTTGGCTTAATGTTTTCTTAATGATACATTAGTAGTGTATGTCGATGCAGCAGATTCCTCGGCTGGAAAGATGGTAGCTGGGGTTACCACCGAACATGGTAAAGTCATAACTGGGGGAACCATACGTACTCAAAACAGACATGTTGGAGAAGAAGCAGCCATTGCTGTGGCCATTGCGGGATCCTCAGCATAAACCATAGTCAGCGACTCATAACTGGCGGTACGTAATTACACGTTGTGAAGAATCTCCCGACAAGCAGCGCGTATTGTGCAAAATTGTCAGCCCTCACGGCGCATTCGCTTAATCTGGACGCCTGTTCATGCTTCCCTTGTTGGTAATGAGGCGGCTCATAACCTAGCTCGAGAACTGTTCCGCCGAGCTGGGTCATGCAGCCCGTGCACCCACTATAAACTCCGGCAAGGACAGGTTGTTTTTGTTTTTAAAGAAATCCTGCAGCATTACAGGTTTGCCAGACTCAGATTCTCCCTTGCAGACAAAGAGCTCTCCAAACGCCAGGCCAAAGCATGGCGTAAACTTCAAACTAATATCTATCCAAATCCCCAATTATGTTGCCCATATTCGGAAGGAATATATTCAGACAAATACAAAAATTGCGATGCAAAGTCGATTTTAATCATATGATCTGGAAGTGCCTCAATACTTACCTGCGAGCCACTTCATATGCGACTCTGATCACTGGGCGGATTTATTTCTGAGCCCCGACGCGAGGATACAGATAAAACCCATCCAGCTGGCTGAAAACGCCGCCGCTGCCGAAGGGATAGCGGCCGCCGTTTAAGCGGGGGGGCGGCCATTTGGGTCGCTCGTCTGTATCCGCTGGAAATAAAGTTTCTCCACCACCACCACGGGCACAAGCATGCAGATAGGATACACATAAAAATTTATACCGGCAGCAAAACATAGTACAATACAAAATTGTTCACTATCTATAGCAAGAGAGATAATATATCGTCACCTCCACAGGGAATAGAGCCTGGTAAGCGCCTTAATAACGGCTTTTTGTCTGTCTATACACGTGCGCATAACTGTAAATATAAAGACGATCGGTTAATATTCACTTTGCCCACATTGAGCGCTCTACGACAGCTATTCTTCAAGTAGCAGCCGTACAATATACATGAAGATCTTTGATTCATTGGTCACAACGTTTATGGGAGGAAAGACGACGATCACACCTATGGTATTCGTCACTTCCGGCCCGCTGCTAAGCCAGCCACCTTCATACTTATGCCGCATAAAACCGCCAGATTTAGGCAGTCTAATCTGTTAAGATATTCCAGCATGCTGCTCCTCAATAGAAATATATCGTCGTTCCTTGATCGACCTACAAACGGCAATAAAGACTTCATTGCAATATCCTACTCGCCGCAGAAGCTGACCGTGTATCGTGCAGGAGAGTGCTTTGAGGACGCTGTATTCATGCGGTCCCAGCTAGCGGGAGGTTTTTCTTCAGGCAACAAAGTCGCACTAGTCCAGCACCTTTGCATATAGACGGCTCAATCGAGCTGAGTACACGTGTATTCAAGAGCGAAATGGCAGAGTGCAAAGAAGGCTGAGGTTGGTAGATCGCCTTATTAATTGTACAAAAACAATGTGACACACTAGGTCATATATTTAGTTGTTATTGGTGCTAGGTCTTTCAGAGGATCTTTCATCTTTTTTCTTCCTCGCGGAGGCATTAAAACTTTTGCATAGGGCAAATTAGAATAGGTGGGTTTGCATTCTTTTTAATCTAAACATTAAAGTTGGACAAATCTTTCCTAAATAAACTCCGATGTATGACAACACTTCGGACGAGATTGACGTAAACATGTCTAGTTGGAATGCCCTATGAGCCGCTGACTGGTTCTAATCATTACAGTACATTAACGGAGAATATGACAGGAAACAGTATCAGCTCTCGTGACCACAATGTCCTGTACCAGTGGCATAAAGTGGAAATACAATGCTGGGAAATGCTTACAGGTTCTTCTGTCACCAGTTGACACACTGCAAAGCGAACTTCTCTGGCGCCAGACTCTTCATTTCTGTACCTCTACAACTGGACCGTTATATGTTTGCTCAGATGCTGCTGCCCCACAGCGTGCATTATGGCAATAGCGTTCCACATTGTTACTCCGAGATGCTTGCTGAAGAATCGTCACTGAAAGTCGTGGCTGCTTTTTTGTTACTCTTTTAAATGACAATTCTTTAAATGCTGCTCCTCTAAGAAGAATACCCTGCCGTAAATATACCGACCCTAAGTACTTTTATAATCCCGCATGAGCCCTACGCAGGATTTGGTGGCTGTCAGTGGCTTATAGTTACCCAAGTGCAGCCCCCTCCGCGACTAAAACACTTAGAAGATTCCCCTATTCAAACACTCTCCTACCCAGTTCCCTCTCGTCGTCAGGTCCTGATAAAATTATTGTTGCACAGTACATGCTGCCCAGTACAGGGGACACGTTCTCGTCGATCCTGGTCGTGGTTCAGTGGGTGAGGTGTTCTAACCGCCAAATGGACAAAATTCGTTGCTTGACTTGCTTCATTGCTTGAAATTCGTTGCTTGGGGTGCACGCACCGCTTTGTCGCAAATTTGCTCCCAGGAGCACAACCTAACTCATAACCTAAATAGACGGACACTTCGCTCCGATGGCGCTAACCGAAACTTATGCCAGGTATCAGTCACGGACAATAACCCTTCGCTATCTGATTCAGATACAAGGAGCCAAGAAACGAGGACCCTGGATCCGGATCCAGTTTGGAGTGTTTGCACATAACTTGCGTTGAACTTCACTTCTTTTAATACCTCAGAGGCCCTCAGAAGACTTGACGTGTACTGAAAGGTCTGTTAAGAACTAATCATAATAGTATTGTCTTATAAACGAATACGGAAGAAAAACCTAGGTGGTAAGGCGCTGCTAAATGAATTTCAGCACCTAAGAGTTGGTGAATTTAAATGAGTAAGTTTTGTTTAGGATATCACTTGCAGAGCGATGATGCTGATGATTAGTAATGCTTATTGGCGCAAGGGCATCTGAGCGCAGAGTGCCAGAGACTGACACTGGATGTCTACTACGTGAACGGCAAAAAGCGACGAAAAGCTGTGAATGTAAAAATGAAAAACGTCCACTGTAAATATAATAAGAAATCTAATATGATAGACTTAAAACGATTTGATTGCCCGGTTAAGAAAGAAGCAAAAGAGGTAAAATTGCGGGCTCTTGTCTGTTCACTTAAAAGAGACGAATTGTAGAAAATGAATTTTCTTTAGAGTGACATATCACGCTCAGCATTTCTTTTTAACGCTACGCCATCAGAAAAAAACATGATTGACTGCCTAAAAACGGTTCTGCCCCTCGTAATGATGGCATAAAATCTGCTGCTATTAAAGCGGCGCCTGTTATAATATGTGATGTGCTTTGCAACTTAACAAATCCTATTTTAAGTACGGTCATTTTTTCTGACCAGATGAAAGTTGCTAAGGTGGCTTCAGCAGGCTCGCTTGAAAGTACACAAGTTAGGCTCTTATCCTGAATTGTGCACAGCCAAGTGGCTGTTGATTTATCTCTCCTACTAACCTTACTAAATCATACAGCGTCCAATTTGTGGCCCGTTAGTTCATGGAAGAGCGCTTGAATGTTGCACTGTGACCAAACTCCGGATAAAAGCATTATATGTAACAAAATTATACGTTAATTCAATCAACAAAAGGGCCAAACAGCGTTTCATAAAAGCTACTTAACAACAGATCATAATCACATAGCAAGGCGAAGAGAAAGCAAATGACTGAGCCAAAATCTCAGCAGTCATGCATGTAGTACAGAACAAAGGTTCTAAAGTAGTATGCAAAATACTGGAATGCATCTATAGCGACGGCATGACTTCCAAAGCACCCCATAAAGACAGATAAAATTACAATAAGAAAGTGTGTCAGGCAGGGAGACACGATCACTCCAGTGCTATTTGCTGTTTGTTTAGAGGATGTGTTCTGAGGCTTGGACAGGAAAGTGTCGGGGTCCTATTATGTGGCGCTTTGGGTGTGTTGGTACAATATTTTTCAGAAAAAGTAGAGTAAAAATAGACGAGGACGAAGACAAGACGACAAAGACGGATTTGCTTGGCTCGATTTATTAGGTCTACTCCAACGAACATAAAATCTCCTTAGGGACATCCGGAATTTTCCTAAAAGGTGCTCACTTTTGCTGAGCACATTAGAAATTTAAGGATGCTCTCCACAATGTGCTGACGTTTCTCGAAGACATAAGGAATGTGGAGATAACCATTACTTACAAATACTGCATGTCTCCTGCAGTTCTGCGACATCAGAGAAATGGTGCAACAAAGCACATAAAATAAGCTGAAAACTAATCGCGATATTGGGGGTAAACATATCAGGAACTATAAAAGCGTATACACTCACCGGACGCATGTTAAGAGCAACTTGGAAGGCCGAAATAAAAGTCAGGATGGACATGAGACGGGCCCGTACTGCAAGCGATTTAAGGCAGCGGGTTTTCCTTTCCAGAAATGGAAACCTACCACCCACGTCAAGACTCGCACGTGTCTTAAAGCATGCATCAGTGATGTATTATAAAAAAAAAAATGCCATTATTTTTGCCAGGCACAAATAACAAAATTTCTAAGGCAACATACTTTGTCGACGTCCAAAGAATATTCGTGCAAGTGTGAAATAACAGTCGCAACCATGCGTTTCACATAGCCATCTGTCCTGATCGCCTTCGCATACTACATATAAACATTCGCGCTACACAGTCATAATTGACGCTCTTTTCCTTTCTTGAAATTACTGGGATAAGACTTTGCTTACAGCCCGGCGAATGGGGAAGATTGATATTAACTTGAGGTAGGAGCCATGGTGAACACATAGCGGGCCGCGCGCACGAGATTCCAGCTTGAGAGGGGCAGTGAAGAAACGTTTGTATAATCCTGGGCACGGCGGTAACCTGGCAGGTCAAAGTTAACGCAGGCCGCATGGGCCGGGAAAAATGGGTCGTAAGCGACGCCGACCCAAGACCCTCACTTTACATCCTGCGACAGGTTCGCAGTGGCAAAGCAGCTGTTCAAGCTTGGTGTCTTCTGAAGGCCCCTCCTTGAGACGACGCAAACAAACGGCGGCCATTCAGAACACATAGCAGTGATTCCGACCATCGCCAGGCCATGTCGGGTGCGTGCTACCAGTCGGCCATTGCCATGGCCTCCCCGGTTGCGAAGTTCGCTCGGAAAAACGACATCGTGGCGTCATGGCGCAGGGCTGTGAAGTTGCAGGAAAGAGAAGCAATGATACACCGCTGCGTCAGCCCTGATGATAATAGTGTGAGCATGCGGAGGCGTACACGCGTAGACGATGCGTGTATCTGACTTAGTCCACCTCGTGTATGAATAAAAGCTGCCGCATACGCGCAAGGGCCGCAAGACACGCTAAAAAGTCGCTTCCGATGCATTTACAGCCTATCAACACGAGAGCTACAGACAAGCCGAAATTAACCGCTTCCACAGTTCGAATAGGCTGACCAAGAAAATTTATGTGGTCTGATGGTCCGTGAAGACATCATTTATGTTCACAATGCTTCAGTGCTGGAGATGCATCCTGCTTTTCAGCCACAAATGCGTGCTATCCTCCCTGACTGGCTTATCGAGGTCTCTGAAGTTTACGGTTGCATCGAGACATATTATACCTGGCCCAGGACATCATCGACAGCTATCTGGCCAAGTCTTCCAGCTTAGAAAAAAAACAAACAAAAAACAAAAACAAAAAACAAGTGTAGGTGCTGGATATAAAAGCCATAGCTCTGTTGCTTGCTTCAAAAATAGAAGAAATATATTTTCCAAAGCTGGCAGAGTTTGCCTATTTCAGCGATGGAGCTTGCGAGGAGGCCGAATTTCTTGATAAGGAGCTGTTAATTCTTGAGGCTCTCAACTGGGACCTCACACATGTGACTGTCAACTGGTGGATGAACACGTACCTGCAGGCTGCTAGGAAAGAGAGGAAGAAGGACTTTTCGATATCCAAGACTCAGCTTGCTCTTTTGTGCAAGTTTTGCACATTTTTTTTGGGTCTATGCATGCTGGATGTAGGCGGCCTACAATTTGCTAACAGTATTGTTGCTACGGCAGCAATTCATCATATCATGTCTCCAGCTCTGGCGTCGTTTGTTTCTGGCTGCAAGACTGTTGAACTAGTTGCGCTAATTGAGTGGATCGTATCATTTGCTGTAGTTATCAAATACTTAAAAAAGACTAGTGGAACTTCTGGAAGGTCTGAAAATGAGACAGAAGTTCATCACGTTAATCTACAACTTGTAGAAAAGACCCTTTGCCTAAAGAAGCTAGGCAAAACACCTTTGGAACAACAGCATAAACAGGCAACTACTGGCAGCAGCGCAGTTTTGAGATTTGCCCCACATCCTTCTGTTCAGTAATTTGCTTACCTTCAGGTGACACTTGGTTATCTGTCAAGCCATGTTACTTTGCCTACTAGACCAAATGTATTGGGCGTAGTGTAAATTCTTGCTGAGCAAGGAATTGCATGTTTAGTTTCAATTGTCTCGGCCGACCTTGTCGTTTGGCTGCTACAGTTCTATTAGCTGTTGCTTTCTTTTTTCATCGCTTAAATGAATTCTGCTCAATGATGATCACAAGTCATTTTCAGATGACGTGACTCTAGCATGCCTATGAGGGTTGGGCGTATAGCACATGCCCATTTCATGTTCTTGTAATATTGTATATAGATACGTACAGTAACGTCCACTGTTAAAGAGAACATGAAACTGCTCGGCTGCAGCGCTTTGAAAAGCTAGCTCGCGAGAGCCGATGACAAACAATGGCACAAGGTGCATGTGCAGTAACCATGATCGGCTGTTCTTCCCCAGAATGCACACAGTACAGCTCATTCTCGTGGGTCGGTGGTAGAGCTTTGCGAAGTGTGCAGGCAATGCGATCGCACATTCCCTTCAGCAGTGGACCGTACTATACATTATGTATCATTTGTGTAATAATTTTGTGTGAGAAAATTTGCAAATTATTTATTGAGGAACATCTCGGTTGCCTTCCTAAGCAAGCTATGGAAAAGAGAAAGCTTTATATGAAATTGGCATTCACGTGTAAATTCTGCAAAGCGATCTATTTTTTGGAGAATGTGTTTCCAGCATTTTGTGCCCTGCTCATTGAGGTGCACCTAGTTTGGATTTAGAGGTTACTTTTTTGATGAACCTCTTGCTTGTCTTCCTAATCACGCTATAGCAAAGAAGAATCTTAATATGAAATTGTCATTTATTGGCAAAAGCTACAAAGATGTTTTTTTTTTTTCACAACATGTTACAAATATTCTGTGCCCTGGTTCATGTGGAGTACCTCATGCGATGCCGTTTCACTGCAACTGTTATTTTCAGTCGCACGTTTTAAATATTTTTCCGCACGAGAACTGGTAGGTGGTCAACCTTGGATATCAGGTGACCCGAGTGCACATATCGTAAACGGCGACATCAGGAGAATACCAACCCACGTTGCATTTCACAGACCATTATTATTTCTTAAAGAAAAGTTGTTTTATATAATGCTAAGAGAACACTCAAAGATATGGCTAGAATACTCTAGTGGAAGCAAGAGAAACACAAAGAAGATACTCCTGCTAGGGTACTTGCAAAGTAGATTTTAATTATTTAAAAGCCTAGCAGTTATCTGGGGACCGCCATCAGCTTTCTTGAGGAGACCTTGTCAAAAAAGCAAAAATGTTTTGAGTGTTTGCGTACCATCTCTTCTGTATGGTACAAATTGTTCCTCTCAGTTATCCAATCAAAAGTATCATAGTGTGTAGTTAAGGGTGACGTGAGAGAGTGAGTAATCTTTATTAAATTGAGCTGGCACGATGGCTTAATCACGGGAGAGAGGAGTAGGTACATGAAGGTCTCATATTGGACATCAATGCGCAAGTTTCATGCTTAAGCTCCCAGATGGAGATAACGTCTATCGATGTATTCCATGTACTGAATGTGGTGACATAACCTGGATTTTATTTTCTGCTGATGTCGTGATAACCAGGGCAGTTCCACAATATGTGTTGCATCGTTAGGCGGGTGTCCGCGTTGCATTTTCTGCATGACTCCTGCTCCCAGGAACTGGCTCGTGCGTTCGTTCTTTTCGGCTTACACTGTCATCTGTCTTAGAAGTAGCCACAATATGTTCGACGATAGGTGTTTGGTTCCTTGAATTGTGTTATGCCGTCATTGTGCACCTGAACCCCTAAATTGGCTGTTCAGTATAATTCGGCGCAAAGTTATAAGTAACGGCATACATTTAGAATAAACGCTTCAACACCGTAACCCAGTGAGGTCCGTTCTGTTTCCTGAGCAGTCCTGTGCCCCTAGTACGAAACTCGCGAGAATATGAAAGCTGTTGGTATAGCTCATGCAAAAACAAAAACGGGAAGCAATATTCAAGTCGCGTCTCACAGTAGGCATACTTAGAGAAAAAAGAAACCACTTGGCGACCAGTTCGCTACGGCGCGTGACTTTATGTGGAGAACGAAGAAGAATACTAGGAAGCTACACTTTCAGGAGCTCTAGGCGCCAGTGCTAATATTCAGTGTTGAGAAGACCTGCATCATAACCGAAGAGGGCTAGTCTGCTATACGATGGCCGGCGTCGAGCAGCAAGGTGTAAAAAGCAGCCGGAAGCGCAAGAAGGCTTCGGTCGGCAAGGACAGAAGCAAGAAGCAGGCCGCTTCTGGTAGGGACGCCCCCACGCCCACTCCACTGCCCGTGGCAGAGACGCATGACGTTGGCGTTCCGCTGCTGAAGCCTAACCTGACCTCCGCTGCCGAAGGCAACTTACTTCATGTGGCTGGTGCGGGTGTCATTTTTGAAGAGCCTTCGAAGGCTTCATCTCGCCACTCCACACGAAGCAAAAAGCGGCGCAAGAAGACATCTTCGAAGGCCTCAACTCCGTCATCGTCTTCCTCTGCATCGAGCCAGCGATCGAAAAAAGGAGCCATCGCAGATTCAACTAAGACACCGGCACATCTTCCCCTGGAATCCAAACCAACCAACGACCAAATCAGGTGGGTATACTACTTAGGTGTCTGGAGAAATAGAGTCACGATGGATAGGTAGATTAATCTGAGAGGGCTTCAACAGAGACTTGTCGTAAGCGGGCCACAGTAGTTCAGCTACGAACACCATGACATTAACATTGTTTTCAAAGAATTTCGAAAATATTCATTTAAAATGGGGTATGAAAAATTGAGAGCATTGACAGTGAGACTGAAGGGCCCTACAGCCCACGCCACCCAAGCTGCGGGTGGCTTAGCCCCCCCCCCCCCCCCCCCCCTTTTTTTTTTACCGCAAGAACACGGTTTGCTAACGCTGACTCTCTAAAATATCAAACCAGTCGTTCTTGAATACTGAAAGGCTTACAATGACTTACATGTGCTGTTCGCATTCCAAACCTGCGATAGCAATTAGTACCGCACACGATATGGTTGGCATGCCCAATAGACGAGTGTAATGATTGTCATCCGCGGCGGTTTTTAGTTTCGGCGTCTCTTTTATTCCTCGATTCACGATTCTGTTTTTTTGGTTTGTTTGCAGTGTCTATTAAAAAGAAATACTTTATAGGTTCATGGACGTGCGTAGAAAGTGTCCGTCCGCAGAGAATGTCACATCATCTGTGTTGGAGAATGAACTGATTTGAGTAAAAGAAAGGCTGGATGAGGTACAGGGTGCAAAAAATGTCCCTATGTGCAGAATTTCGATAATGATGTGTAATTACTTAATTACAGCAAAAAAAAAGTGAATTCGGACGTCGAAATTGTGCAAAATATGTTAAAATTGTGCAAAAAACTTGCAAAAACGCTGCAAAGCTTTAATTTAATTCAGGCCTCTTCATTACCTTACAACACCGAAAACTGTCAGTCAGGAGTAAAGAGGAAAAAAGTAGTAGTAGAGAAAAAGAGTAGACAACAGTAAAAAACACAAACAATCGAAATAAAAAAGTGAAGAGAGTAAAAGAGAAAAGAGAGAAAGGAAAAGGAGCAAAAAGAAAGCAAAAGCAAATGAGTGCTGCTAAGAGTCGCAGGAAAGATAGATCACACTTACGAGATTGAGAGTCGCAGGAAAGAGAGACCACACTTAAGAGAGATCTAAATGCCTCCAACGAATTTTTTTTTTTTTTGACTATGTCCGAAGAAATTCGTTTTTCTCGATAACTCTATTACCAAGTTGAGGCCATTTCAGCGTTTGGAAGTCCGCACGCCTTCTAAATGTGTTGATGTTTAAGAGCCGCGGTAACTAAGACCACTCCTTGTTGTATTGTTGTATAACGTCCCATACCATTAAACCTTGCGTACGCCTGAGTACAACACACAGGTGCAGCAAACTGTAATCCCGCTGCCAAGCGGCTTTCTAATTGATGTTTTTTAACGATTACCTATCATGCAACCACTGGTTGACACAAGCTGTGCGTTCATTCCTTCATATTGTCACGTGATGGTGACAAGGCCGATAACAAATGAGGAGGATTGAACTTCACTTCAATAAATTCTTTATTGGGTTGACTTGGGGCTGCAAAACAACTAAGAGATTCGGCGGTGGCGATAACAGCAATCGTGCTCGCTGTTGGTCGAACAAAGAATGGCTGTCGCTCCCGTCAACGCTCAATTTAAAGGCGATAAAGAAACGTCTAGATAAAGCCGCAAATGGTGACTAGCATAACCTGGAACGTTGTAGGAACGCACTAGACTGGCTCGAATCTTCGAGATAACAGCTCGACGCATCTTGCGCGGCAAAGATAACTATACAGCATCGTCTCGGAACAACAGGCATGAATAAACAAACAATACAGAATCGATCCGCGTGCTAGATTCACAGATTCACAGGCCGCATGCCAGCGGCTTTCTAAAAATAACGAACAAAGATTCGAGTGATTCGCTGCAATATATACTAAATGAAAAGAATGTCCAAAAACGGGACTAAAAGCCTTAAATCGCATTTGCCACGGAGCTTCGGATTTTTCACCTATTCGGCAAAACACTCAATGTATATACTCTACTCATTGCAGGAATAACATTCCACATGTAGAGGTCGCTGTTGATGGACGCTCCGAGGACAAAGCAGCGGAGGCCCTATCTGCCACTTTAAGGGTTGGCTCGTCATCGTATTCTCATGACCCTCAGACTTCGTCGGGGCTCGAGGCCCAGTTGGCAAGCACGTCTACCTCAGGAGTGTTACAAGGGTCTGATGAAGCTAATAGGCCTTCGCCAGACAAGACGAACACCAAAACGACGGACGCGTCTTCGCCTACACGTCCAGAGAAGCCCGAGTCCTCCTCTGTTCGGCCAGCCGATGCCGTTGCGGACATGAACAAGGTCAGTTCCCATGCTCTGCCGGTTGCTGCGTCGACGGTTGGTGTCACCCCTGTGGCAGACCACCAGGCGGAGGTTCATGTAGAGAAGCTGGTCGACAGTAAGAGTACCGAAGCACCTATAGGAACGCCAGCAGACTCCGTGAAGCAACCAGGCTCTGAGTTGAGAGCGAGAAGGAGCGAAGACGCCGATGTGGTAAAGCATTCTCAGGGCGCAGCACCATATAAAATCGGGGAGGAGCCACTGATTCAGCCAACGGCTCCGCCGACCGCTTCCGCTTCACAGGAAGTGCGACTGTCGTCGGATCAGCTCGGAATCGCTGGCGGACGAGAAAAAGACGACAGCAAGCGAGTTGGCGGCGTTAGTAGCGAAGCGCATGCTGAGGGCGCTCAACGGAAGAGTCGCCGTGGCTCATCGGTCTACTGGTCCTTCTATCGTACGTTTATGGAGCCTTTCTCTGGAAGCAAGATTTGCGGGCGAGGGACAGAATTAGCATATCTGTTATTGTAGTGATCAAGCGCTTAACTAGTCATCTTCTGGTGAGGGGATCAGAGTGTATTCTCAGATTCTCTCCCCAACTTCACTCGAGATGTCACGTAAAATATATAGATAGCAGTTATTCAATGACTTACACTCTGCTGCTTTTTAAGGCGAAAGCCTTCTAGGTCCATGGTGAAAATCTTGCGTCCGCAAGGATTGTTCGCGAGATGTGTTCGCCAGATTCCGCGAAATGGCGCGGGATATATGTCCGCCAGACGTCGCAATAGGTTCTGACTTCGACATAACTTTCTCTTTCGGGAAATTAGGCCTTCATTCTCGCATCTCGAGGAGAGGAGTCCTGAGATGTCGAGGTTGGCGACTAGGAAGCTAAATAAAAGAAAGTAAGTTCACAAACACGCAAGATAGAGGTAGAAAAGAAAGAGGAGGAAAGGCTTTCGTCATTAAACTATTAAGTGAAGCTAAGTGCAATCCTGTAATATTTCATGCAGCATTTCTACAGATTAAGGATGTCAACGGTGACACATACACTGGTTATGCACAGCCAAGAAAATTTGTTTTATTGGATAATTCTCAGAATCCCTTTAAAAATGGCGACCGAACACGCACCTTGTCCTCTAGTAAATCCAATCAAGTGCGATTTACATCTTCGCCCACTCTTTTCTTTGGAAATACTTTGTTGTAATATTTTAAATGGCTGATATAATTGTACTGTCTGCTGTGCTAAGGAAAAATACAGTAAACAAACTTTTGTGCCGCAGTCCGTCATACGCTTTGGTGATTTTTCCAAAATGTTAACGTTTGGCACGATGGCTTAGATTATATATATATATAAAGCCGGTCATAGCAGTGCACTTATTTTTAGTGGGACATTCATACACGTATCAATTTGAAGGGACAGCTCCCAGGTTTCAGGCACGAAACAGTCGCGCTCTTTGCATGCGTCTCCCGCCATCGAATCATTTCGAGTGGTGAATTGAGCCCAAAATACCATGTGCGAGAAAGCGGACAGCATAGGAAGAAAGATAGTCCGGACTAAGATTTTTTTTTGTTCTTGAATAAGCGCCTCGAATTAGGCTTGACCCACTAAGGATAAAGCCAAAGCAAAATAGAGCCGCGAGAAGATTTTACAGATCCTAATTTTTTATTCATATTTTTTATGAAGAGAAAGCGTATTTTTTTGCTAGTGCAAACTCTTGTGAGCATGCTATGGGCTATACCATAGCGCTTGTAGACGAACTCTCAGAGAGAGGTCACACGCTCATGTATGTGTGTCCTTACTCTGTGTCCTCGCCTGCAAGCAGTATGATTTCTTGATAACTCTTGTGAACATGCTAGATTATTTGGTCGCTGATTCTACGTTGCCACCAAATTCCTTGCACGCTGTAATTTGAGCCCGTTGCTCGTGTGTCATACGCCAAATACTTTAAACCACTGAGAGCTCAGTTTGCGTTCTTCAGAGCGCGAAACTGTTTTTGAATACTTCTGTGCATTCGCTACCACCCCGTACAAGTTACTCCATCAGGTGGGTTAGGGGAATCCGATAGCTCGACTTTGCGACTGGGTTGGCACTGATGCAGTGAAATAGAAATTTCGGAGGTGAGTTTTTATTCCCTCGAAAATATATTTAAGTCTCTTGACGTTGGTGACTGCGTCCGGATCACCGTGCCTGGCTTGATCTCTAGCGGAAGAGGCGAGAATAGTGTTCCAGCCACATAAATGTCAAATAAACCGATATAATTACCACGTTTTTTATTTTCATGAGCTAGTGGCAAATATAGAAGCTTGCCTTCACTTAGCATATGCTGCAGATACTGATATATCGATCCAGCCTAAATCAAACGCTCAGTGCACCCAGACTGCAGATTTGGCTGTAATCATCGTGTATTAAATTATCCTCCTATTCATTCTAACAAAAATATTCATTCATTTTCGTTTTAACATCTTACCGAATATGTTGCATATGCTCGTTGTTTACGTGACGTTGCGTCCTTGTATTCAGGATGCGCTAATCTGCCAACAAAGGCCAAGGTAAATATTGCCCAGCTACTCATACTATGTGGAAGCTCATTTGCTAACGGGAAGACGAAGTTTCATTTGGAAATGCTTACTGATGGATTCTGTGTCGCATCAATCAACGCTGCAGCTCTGAACGTGACGTTCGTGACGGATATGGACAGCCACGAAGCACGTGTGCTGTGTGCAGCGATGCTTACCTTCATCATCGTCATGTCCTCGTTGCTAATCGGGGGAGTTGTTCTGTTGCTCTTCGCCAACCGCGACACGTCACCGCTTGCCTGCACTACCGACGAGTGCATGGCGGCACGCGAGTACCTCGCCGGGCTCCTCAACACGAGCAAGGACGCGTGCAGCGACTTCTACGGCTACGTGTGCGACTCCTGGCTCGCACGAGGTCCGCGCGGCGGGAGCTTCCACGGGGACATCGTCGCTGCATCTCTGGCCAGAATCAACGAATCGCTCTGGAACCACGAGGTCGACGATGGTACGAGAGTGTGAAGAATACTCGGAAATGCCAAAGCTGAACGGAATACCAGTCACCTTCATTCATTCATTCATTCATTCATTCATTCATTCATTCATTCATTCATTCATTCATTCATTCATTCATTCATTCATTCATTCATTCATTCATTCATTCATTCATTCATTCATTCATTCAGTGCATATCTTGCGAAAAACAGAAAAACAACATTGCTGGACCCATATTCATTGGCAAGGGTTAATCACGGGTTCGTAGTCAACATAGGGTAGGAATTAAACGCAGGACGCGAACAAATTAAACAACAGATACAATCCATCGCAGAATAACTCATGACGTGTATAGTTTATGCAGAAAATCAATATAAAGTTACCGATTCTCTTATCACTAATATTTATAAAGAAAGTAACCTCTTTAAAACAGGAGTAAAGTTAGGGGTTTGCTTTATGTCCAGCGGTAAAGAATTCATATAAGAGCGCCGTTAAATTCTACGAGGCTATCTCTGTACATGTTCAGGTAGTTTAAGATTTTGGTTTGTGGCAGCTCTTGCTTTTAGTAAGGAAATTTCAAACAAAGTTATGAGAAGTCGATCATTAGTTACTATAAATTTGTGCATGATATGAGCAATTCCGTAAGGTATAGCACATTTATTGGCATAACATGAGAATTATACAGGTACATGCTACATTGAGAGCTCCTTGAAAAGGCAGTAATTATTTATGCGCATTCTTGTAAACAGAATACAGGTTCCAGGTTGTTAAGTCGCAAAGGTCTTGCAACATGACTGAATACAGTAACTCAGGTCACTCTGAATAAAGGCGAAGTAAAGAATGCGTAGGATACGGTATTCAAAACATTTACGAGCCTTAAGTGAAATATGACATCCGTATGACAGCTGCCAACACGCTTGTAATGTGTGTTTTCCAATGCATGTCAGATTCAAAAGAGACACGTTACTTGTACGAGACAACATGTTGTAGTGTTCCGCAAAATTGTTCGGCATTCAATTGTTTTTTCCCCGAATGAAAAACTGGCTCACAACGATTAATGACAATTAAAAATTATGTTTACTCTACGCCAATATTTCTCTCCGTTACTGCGAAATAGTTCTTTAGGTTTATACTTTCATTTGCGATCCTACAACAGGAACTCTAATTTAGGAGTGTTCTCTGCATATAATAGTTGACCATATAACCGGCTTGCCACTTCGATAATTCGTCACGAGAAACGAATTGCAACTTCAGCTGTTTTCTCACAGAAATAGAAACGCTTTCCTGGTGCACATGATCCACAGTGGCCATGCAGTTTACGCAAAGCGCCAACTTTCACAAGGAGGAGAAATTGGCCCTTAAATCAGACGTTTGGCGCAGACCTCTTAGTACGAGTGACGTAACCGTCGGTGTCGCCTGTCGGGATGGTGTTTCAGAATTGAGCACACTCTTCCGTTGATGATTCAGAAAGCAATGATCTGGATGCTTGTAATCACAATGGTATAAGACAATCTTAGACTGCGCGCGAACCGTGAAAAGTTCCTGACACACAATTGTGAATGTTACTTCTGGCGCAGATGTTTCTGAAGACACCCGCCTTTTGCTTAGAGTCTACCGCGAGTGCCATCACTACGTGTCCGAATGGCAGACTGCACCTCCTCTCAAGAAGACTTTGCAGATGGCTCGGAAGCAGCTGAACTGGTCTAAAATGGCGGGGTGTCGGGACTACCGCGAACTTGTTACAGTCCTGGTACAGACGTCGCTGTTGGTCGGGTTCCATACAGTTATGGTATTCGAAATCCTCAGTGATGATGGTCGCGTTGTCACAAGACTTTCGCGCGGGAAATCACTGCACCAGAAGATGAGGAGCTTGGATGATCAGGGCGGCAACCTGCAGTCTATTTTTCAAAGCCTATTGGATGTTGAGGCGGAACACCTGCCCAGGATTCTTGAGTTTGACGCTATCGTTCAAAGGGATCTGGATGTCGGTGACTTCATCAGGAGAGACCCAAGCGATGAAAGGCAGGGAATGCTGGAGGAGTTTATCGATGATCTCATACCTGGGATTAGGGAGATCGATTGGCTGGCGGCAGTTAATGATGTACTTATGCCCTTAGTTACGTACACAGCGCGGCCATCAGACCTTGCCCTGGCGTCCGGAATAGATGATATCCGGATGGTGTTCAAGAACCTTACCACCCAAGGCGGAATTAAAGACGTGTCCTTGTACTTGGCATCTCATTTGGACGCCGATGTGTTGCATATGGAACTGTCAAGAAGCTGGGCTTCGTCGGACCACATGAAGACGGCGCGCTTTTGTTTGGAGCTGGTGCAGAGGTCACACGCCTTTATGTGGCCAGACCTCGCTGCGAAGCTCCTGAATTTACGTGGGAGCGATGAGGTCCTGCACACGATGTACAGCCAGCTTCAAGCCGCATCTAAAAACTCCGTCATGTTCACGTGGGCACCCGAACCGATGCGCCCGTATACGGAAGACAAGCTGAAGGAGGTGCAGCTGACGGTCGTTCCTGAGGACGTGTGGGTGAGTGACGCATCCTCACTGCCCTGCAAGCACGCCTCATATTCAACCAGTAGGCATGCGATTGTGAAACTCGACTAAGATTGATGGTGCTAACATATACACTAGCCTTCACCTATACATCCGCCAAACAATGTATGTTTCAAGATTGTAGCAATCAATAAAGTGAATGAATTAATGCCATATTGGTAGAATTTTGCAATAACTAGAAGTGACTCGGGCTTGATATGTGTTGCTTAAGTTGCACCATACAGACCATGGGGGTCGCATGCGGCTTCAGTCTTAAAGTTTTCTTGGGATGAAAACACTAGAGTGCAATATAACACGCAGAGGCTCTCAGTAGGCGTGGAATTTGGTTTATTAGCTAAAGTGGCGGTGGTGGCATTTACATGAGGTGAATATAAAGAAAAAGCAACTCCATTCGATAATGTACAATTTTAGTGCACATTGAGGAGCCTCGTGTAGTCAAAATTAAATCGAATCTTTTCACTGCAAAATATACATTATGGCCGCAAATGCTTGGTTCATTAAAGCTTGTAAGATATAAGCCTCCCTGTAGCTTAAACGGTTCGTCAGTGTATACACCTGTACAGCAAGTCATGCTACACAAGTATTAAGGCGCAACCAACAGCTGAGCACGTGGATCTAGATCCCATCCCTTTCTGAAAAGATCTGGCTCCAATATGACGAAGTCAGTGAATCAATAAAACATAGCGCTGGGCTAGTTGGTTTATCATACTTGATAAGAAAACAGCGCGAAAAAGGCAACCGCAGGAGAGGACCCGACATAAAAGAACGCTAAGCGTTATTTTGTGTCGTTGTCCTCTCCTGTGGTTGCCTTTTTTGCGCTGTTTTCTTACTAAGTATGAAATCAGTGAAGCCAGCCGAATTGGGAAAATGTGATAGATATAACAGCAGAGCCTTTACGCGTATAAACAGATATCGCTTTTCCAGAATATTAAATGTGGTCATTGCGAAGGTTCACATTGCGCTTCGGAAGTACAGCCTGGTGGAGTCACTTCTTTATTCTTTTGCGCAATTTATTGTTCTTCTAATCTGAAATTGAATATCTTCAGATAGTGATAAACATGATAAACTTTGAATATCAGTGTTTTAAATAAATAGAAAGCTCTCACTTTGAGGCATAAAAACTTGCGTGAATGGCCAAAGGTTTGAAAAATTCATGTTTCATTGCTAAAAGAGGTCCTTACAAATATACGGGCATACGATTTAAGACTTCTCGAAATAGTGAAAATATAATGCTTACCTGAGAGCGATAAACACGCAGCTAGATAATAATTGAATGCATCCTCAATGCAGCAGCCCAAAAGTGCGTGGGCAGACATGGGACACATCCTCCCTGCAAACATCGGCGGCATCACTGAGAGTTACGAAAATTTCATCGAGCTCTTTCTGAAGGTACTGAGCGTGGTTCACGAAAAGCGACTCCGAAATCCTCCAACGATAGGCCGCTTCATCGTCTCGCGTCTGGAGCGGCGCAGCGAGTTGGCGTATTCGAGGGTGGCACATTCCGTGGTGGTTCCAACAGCGTTCGAGAGCTCACCATACCTGTACTCGACGGGGGTGCCGTCCTACTTCAACTACGCCACCATTGGGGCACTGTTGGCTTCGAGCATCGCAGACGCCATTGGACAGGCCCATTCATCTGTGGCAGAGACGGTAACGCACAACTGTTAGTGTCATCATCATCATCATCATCATCATCATCATCATCATCATCATCATCATCATCATCATCATCATCATCATCATCATCATCATAATCATCAGCCGGACTATACCCACTGCAGGGCGAAGGCCTCTCCCATATTTCTCCACTTAACCCGGTTTTGTGCTAGCTGCATCCACTTGACCCCCGCGAACTTCTTAACCTCATCCACCCACCTAACTTTCTGCCGCCCCCTGCTACGCTTTCCTTCTCTTGGAATCCAGTTTGTTACCCTAAGCGACCATCGGTTATCCTCTCTTCGCACTACATGTCCTGCCCATGCCCATTTCTTCTTCTTAATTTCCACTAGAATGTCGGTAACTTGAGTTATTTATCTGACCCACTCTGCACGCTTCCTATCTCTTAATGTTACCCCTACCATTTTTCGTTCCATAGCCCTCTGAGTTGTCCTCAACTTAAGTAGAACTCTCTTGGTTAGCCTCCACGTTTCAGCCCCATAGGTGAGTACAAGTAAGATGCAACTGTTGTATACTTTCCTCTTGAGCGATACCGGTAAGCTGCTAGTCATAATCTGCGAGTGCTTGTAGTGTAGGAAGACACAATACGTGTATTTTTATACAGAGTGTCCGGTGGTGTATACAAACAGGGGACATGTCTTTATAACAACTCTGGATGATATAGCATATTGTATTGTGTAATTATGCATCTTATATTATTTTATTTCCGTAGAAATTATCACATAATATGGAAGGTTAGCGTGCATGTCGACAATTTCATAGCGGGATATGGCAGTGTATCAGATAGACGGATCAGATTAGGGCGTTTTTTTGGGAATTTGGCCGCAGTTTACTCACAACTTATTATCTGCACTTCAGTAATATTGACGTTCAGATGCTTTTGCTGCTGCTGTCGATACGATTTGCGTCCCGTGCGGCTCAGCCAGGCGAAATTGACCAGTCGTACCAAACATGTCTTGCACTGTGATATTTACCTCCGAAAACTTTCTTGTCACATTCTACGTAATTAACGGGTATCATAGCTCACAACGCAGCCGGTAACGTACGCGAACTAGTACGCCAGAAACCAAATACAAATGCTTTCTTGAATGCGAAAATTCTGCACACAAGTGTGCGCAAGCTTTGATGATATATAGTGTAGCTTGCAGTAATACGGAAAGTTGAGCTAGTTGGTACATGATTGCAAATTGCGAGCGCTGCGACGGAGAACAACAACGAGAGCGCCTGTCCTTGTCATTACTCTCTCGTTAATTGTTCTCCGTCGCAGCGCTCGTAATTTGCAATAGTGTAACTGTGGTGAACATCTTTTATGGAAAGGGGAACTTCTTGGCGCGTTTAGATGTCTAAGATCGTGGGTATTACTTTTCTGGCTTCAAACTGAAATTCCGCTTCATTGGGTCCGAAAGACCTTGCCCTCGGTTTGCCAGATCCGAGTCACCTTGAACGAATTGTGTGTATGTGTTATAAACATCCGGCAGATCGCTGAATGAAAAGGCGCTATATGATTTTGGCCTAATTATCTGTGGGTGTCCATATAAACGCCAGAGAGATACTTGGCCTGCCTTTCCGCCAAAATCGAATTAAACAAAAAATTAAAAAGAAAAGCAAAATGAAATAATGGTGTTGAAGGAATGATCGCGGTCCACTCTTGTATTGAAGCTTCGGCCGGCGCCCACTTTATTAAAATCTTCAAGCCGTGTAAAACCTCAATGAACTTATACAACCATGTTTAACAGAGCTTGCGCTCGTTCCTGTATAGGTTGAATCCATGTTCAAACTACCATTTGTTTTTTCAGAATATGCAATTTGAAATATTTTTCTGCTGTCTAGATCTCTATGGCTGAAACCAACGCCCTCCGGCATATAAAACGTATAATGGCTGGCCAGGCACCAAAAGACCTTTTATATTATATAATACCTATTCATACGTACCTTGTATGGGTTCATGTGCCGCATCGCTTCCCATAATCAATTACATTACTACGTTTTGAGACCTCAGTGGCCTATTACTTCAATGTCTTATAAATGAGCTTCCAGTACATCACTGCCCTAAAGAACATATGCCTGTATATCTGGCAAGTTACTTTGTTACGTGTCTTAGTATACCTTAATTTACACCTTTGCAGCAGTAGGCAAGGAATAGATCTATTTCTTCTTTACGCGTCTTTCAGGCCCATCGTGAGCTCGGGGATGCCTGGTGGACGCTCGAAACGAGCAGCCAGTACAACGATACCACCATGTGCCTTGGCCGACTGGTAAACCGCTTGGGCATGCTGCGTTACCAGAGTGGCAAAGTAGAGCATGAGCGGCGAGACATATTCCTCCGCGTCCAGGGACTGCGGCTGGCGTACGATGGTTTGGTGGCCAGCTTCGGCACAGCGCCAGCCACCAAAGCGTTTCAGCAGCTCTGGACCGAGGCGCAGGCTGTCTTCTTCGCCCGCTTCTGCCTGCTCTCTTGCGATGCCGACCAGACGCCCAGGCCCCTGCCACCCCGCGCCAACTGCCTCGTGCCGCTGCATAACATGCCGGAGTTCAGCGCTGTTTTCGACTGCGCCACGAGAGAGGAGTTTGTCGCGTACCCTTGCCTGCAGTAACACAGAACGATTGTTTTGCGCACGCGAGAGGCCACGTTTTTATCCCTAGGGTGAACGTTTGATGTAAATATTATTTGAAACTCAAAATACCGGCCAATTTGAAGACTACTGATCTTTAGGCAGTACGTTCCTTTGCGAGATCGCCCTGGTGGACGGGTTTGATGATGTTCTCTAACCTGGGAAACCTCGGTGCTTATGTTTTATGCTGATTGATGAGTACTTTGTGAGGGCAAGCAGGTTTCTTTAATTCTTAGACAAAATATTTTTTGTTTGCGCCAGTGCTTCTGATTTTATTTCCTGTTGGTTACTTGCCGTATTCACTGCGGTATTTGCAATTTCTCGTCTTCCCGTACATGATAAATATCTTGTCTATACTAAACGAATCAAGAGTAGTACGTGAAATATTTGTTCTACTTTCGGCTTTATGCGTTATGATAAGAATGTAGAGTATTTGCGAGCATTTTGTGATTTCACTCCATATAGTCCCCATAAGAATAAATGTTTATCATTGACTTCAAGGAATAGAATTCAATAATAAAAGCAAGCGGCGAAACTTCAAAAAAAAAAAATCTAGATCGTTTTTACGCCGCACTCCTTCTCGAATCTGGAATGTGTAATAGCGCAAAATCTTTGCTTTTTTTGATATTGTCTCTGGTTGTTTTTATTCCTCCCTCTTGCGTGGTGTGTTTGTGTGTTGTTGTTTCTGTAGAGGGCATCGCAATCCATGAACTGAGGGAACTCAAGGATAGCCTTGAGTTTATTAATCAAGAGTATGAGGCAGTGAAAAGTAAGAACGAGCAGCTTGAGACGGAAAACGAAGCACTAAAGAAAGCAAATGAAACACTTGCAGACGAGTGTGAGAAGGCAAAAAAGCAACTTGAAGAGCATGAAACTAGAATCACAGCTAGTGAACAATACGCAAGGAATCGAAACATTGAAATAAAAGGCGTTGAAAAGGTGGACAGTGAAGACCTGATAAAGATTTTCAGTGAAATTGGAAATGTCCTGAATGAACCAGTGACACAAGAAGACATTGAACTGTGTCACAGAGTGAAAACTCGCAAGGTTTCATCTGAAAACATAATTGTACAATTTAAGAACAGATCTAAAAGAAATGCCTTGCTTCTTAAAGCAAGGAAAATACGTGTTTCCATGAAAGACCTTGACGAAAACTGCGACAGTACACCCGTTTACATTAATGAGCATTTATGTCCCGTAATGAAGCGACTTTTGGGACTGACTGTGGCAAGGAAGAAGGAATGCCAGTGGAAGTTCGCGTGGACCAGGGATGGCAAAATTTTTGCTCGAAAAGATGAACGGGCTAACGTCGTCAATGTACGATGCGAGCGCGACGTGCAGTTGATTGTCTAAACCCACACTGAACTTGCACCCAGTTTTCATTTTTGTCCAGAATGGCATTACAGCCGTGGGATATCAATAACATTTTTTCTGAAAAGATATTTGCTCTTAAGTGCTTCCATTTAAATATAAGATCCGCAGTAAATAAAGAAGATCACTTACATATTCTTCTAGAAAGTTTTACTTTTTCTTTTGATGTCATAATGTTGACGGAAACTTGGTATTCCAGCGATAGTGATGTCATGACTGACAAAAGATATAATACCTATTTTTTGAACAGAGATAATAAGCGCGGTGGTGGTTTATTGCTTAATGTGAAGAAAAATCTAAATTGCGATTTACTTGAAGAGTTCTGTTTTATCACCGAACACATTGAATGTCTTGCTGCTATCAGCTCCAGAAACCTTTTTGCTGTTGTCTATCGCCCTCCTGATGGCAATATAGAAAACTTTTTTGCTAGCTTGGAAAGACTGCTATGGTACACAAATGAAAATGGCCTGACGCTATATTTAGGAGGTGACTTCAATATTGATCTATTAAGTCACTCAACAGCTCAACGTAAATTTCAAACTACACTCACCTCAAACGCGTTTAGCAATTTAATACAAACTGCAACCCGTATTACAATAAACGCGAATACTTTAATAGACCTGTTCATTACAAATTTACCTACCCACGAGGTTTCCGCAGGCGTATGCGCTGCAACCATAAGTGACCACCTACCCATCTACATGTTCACAAAATTACCATTCACACAATCTGATACAGAAGCTGAAGACCGGTGCGAAAAGCAAAACATCAATGAACGAACGTTAAATAATTTTCGGAGGAAAATAATGGAGACAAGCTGGGATAACGTTTATGAACTGAACTCTGTAATTGACGCGTATAACGAGTTTCTCAATCTCTTCACATCTGCATATTCTCAATCTTTTCCTTTGACTCTAATTAAAAAAGCTAAAAACTCTCGCAAGCCTTGGATCACGAAAGAATGCATTAGCATGATAAAAAAGAAAGACAAACTATTTAAGCATTTCCTAACCACACGTGATCCAAATGACTGGAACAAGTTTAAGAAGCACAGAAACAGAACAAATTCTTTCCTAAGAAATCAAAAGCGTAACTATTTATATAATGTTTTTGAACTCGGCTGCAACAAAAAACCTGAAGTAATGTGGAACAAAATAAATATCTTATTAAATCGTTTCCCTGCCAATAGGAACCTCACTGAAATGACAGTGAACAACGAAATACTGCGTAATAAAGATTTAGCCGAAGCATTTAACAACTTTTTTTGTAATTTGGTATCAGGTTCTGATAATCCTGAAACACAAAGCCGTGTGAGTAGAAATTCAAACACACTTTTTTTGGAACCAACGAGCGAAAGCGAAATCTACACAGTGTTTACATCGCTCAGAAACAGCCATGTTACCGACATTGACAATATTCAAATAATTCCTGTTAAATATGTTCTTGACCTAATTTTACCACAGCTTACACATATATACAATCTTGCCCTTTCAACTGGTATCTTTCCGGACAGAATGCAAATATCCAAAGTTATAGCAGTATTTAAATCAGGTGACAAAAATTTATTTTCTAATTACCGCCCTATTTCGATTTTGCCGGTATTCTCAAAAGGCTTAGAAAAGATAATACGCTTGAGAATAACAAATTTTGCAAATAAGCATGATCTTATCAGTGCATCTCAATTTGGATTTCGTAAAGGCAGGTCGACAGAACTTGCTCTTTTAACGCAAAAAGAAATAATCCTGAAAGCATTTGAAGACAAGAAAATTGCAGCGGGCCTTTACATTGATTTTTCTAAGGCATTCGATAGTCTCAGTCACCTAACACTATTAAGGAAGTTAGAATTATATGGCATGCGGGGAATTCCATTAGCATTAATGACATCATACTTGCAAAATCGTAAGCAATGTGTAGCAATAGGTAAATATTTATCGAACTACAAAGCAGTTACGACAGGAGTACCTCAAGGAAGCATCCTGGGACCTTTACTATTTAATTTTTATATCAATGATATAACGAGCATCACCTCAGTTGCAAAGTTTGTCATATATGCCGATGACGCCACCTTGTTGTTTTGTGGTCACAGTTACGATTGCCTAGAAAATGACATAAACAAAACTCTCAGCGATTTATATTTATGGAGCACATCAAATTCCCTGAAACTAAACAGCAAAAAAACTAAGGCAGTAATTTTCACCCCAAGACAGTCTACAACGACAAAGGGTATAAACCTATCTATTGGTCACTCAACAATAGAGGTGGTTGATACAATTAAAACACTTGGTGTATATTTCCATAAACATATGTTCTGGGATGTCCATGTTAATAACGTGATTTCTCGAATTTCAAGGACCGTGGGTATACTAGCTAAATTCAAATATTTCTTACCGCCTGCTGTTAAACTTCATTTGTTTAATTCGTTATTTATGTCCAATGTAAATTACTGTTTTCTTGTTTGGGGTAACACTACATTCACAAATTTAAACCAAATTTTCATTCTACAAAAGAAAGCCGTTCGACTCATTGCAGGTGCAGAACCAAATACACACACCAAAAGCCTTTTCAAGGAGTTTAAAATACTTCCCATACATAATCTTTACTCTTTCACCTTGGCCAGAAGGTACAAGCAAGGTCTACATAACCATGAGGCCTTTATCACATCCATTGCAAATTTAAGTTTAAGGGAGGGTAGGTCTACATCCCGGTCACCAGAAATTTGGAAAGTTCCTTTTTTACGCACAACCTTTAGCCGTCAAATGTTGGAATTTTCACTTCCATCGTTACTTAATTATCTCCACACTCACAATATCACGGTAGAAAATGTTAGTATGTCAACGTTGAAGACTTTTTTTGCATCATAATAGAGATGGTATCTTCATAAAGAATTGTATAATGATGACTATTTATATCTTTTTTTTTGTTTGTTTGTTTTTGTCCATACTGTATATATGTATTGTGTTCATTACACTGATTGAGCAATTTTTGAACATACAAATGAAGCTTTATTTTATTATGTTTGCTTCAGTTTATGCAATGTCCTTGCACATTTATTTTTTTCTATAAAAGGTTGTCCTGCCGATTATGCACTGCTTATCTAAACATTTGCGACCGCTGTATGCTGTATTGCACGACCGCTGTATGCCTTGTACACAGGGGCTTGAACCTCGTCAAGTGAAGTATTTTTCACTTTTGTTCGAGCCCCTGCCACTTTGATGGAAAATAAACCGAATTGAATATGAGGCTGCTAGGGTCCTCCTGCCCAGAAACTGGGAAGCTTACTTGTAAATAACACGCAGGTAATGCAGATCATAATGAATTTTTGTGTTACCATCGCCCGTTCGCTCGACCAGGGCGTCTTTTATCGGTTGATCATTTCGGACTGCCGCCGTATATAAATATATTGCGACCAGCCCTGCTACAGGAGCCTCTTGTGTTGTCAGCCTAAAGGAGCACCGTGATTGCATATTGGTGCTGATGGTGCACATTAGTATTTAAATGCACGTACCCACGGGCATGTAATTATATTGAACAATCGTAAAACAGTAGTTCTGCGTCTGCGTCTTGTCAGTTTACCACCGGATCCCTGGGCACATTTTCACAGCAGCAAGCAGTAAAATGCCGGTACAATGTGCTCTGTTTCGCGTCTTCCAATCAAATACTGAAGATGAGAGGAATTTGAAGTTCCAGTGGCATTGTCTAGAATCACTAGCAATGATTAAATTATATTGTCACGAAGACAGGGATTTATGGGTACCGGCAACAAGGGCAGATACAGTCAAGAGAGAGGTTCCCGAGAAACGGTAGCCCGAAGACACAAGCTCAAGAGTCCACAGGGGTTAACTAGCCGAAGCGCGCGAGAGTCTCCAACTTCTTTGTCGTTCAAGCGCTACCTCGAACCGTCAGGTGGCATTATTCCCCCCCCTCGAAAAAAAAAAAACCGCAAGCTCACAGAAAAAAAAAAAAAAAAAAACTGCTCCGGATGGCAAATATGACTTTCAGCGGGTAAAATACGGCTTCATGCGAAGCACATGCACCAGGTCAGACGAGCACTGACGACTAGAACTCGGTACAGTTCCGTCTGGAATAACCTCGTACGTAACCTCTGAGAGGCGACGCAACACTTTGTAGGGTCCGAAGTAACGACTGAGAAGTTTTTCTGACAGGCCTGGGCGCCGTACAGGTGTCCACACCCAGACTTTGTCACCAGGCTGGAACACGACATAGCGATGGCGGTCGTTATATCGGCGTGCATCTGTTGCTTGCTGTTTTGTTATGTGATTACGGGCGAGTTGGCGAGCTTCCTCAGCGTAGTTGGTGAATTCTTCTGCGTCAGCGGTAAGAAGCTGGTCGTCAGCCGCACATGGCAGCATAGCGTCGAGCATGGTCTGTACATCGCGTCCGTATACTAGGCGAAACGGAGTGAATCGAGTTGTTTCTTGGACGGCCGTGTTATATGCAAATGTGACATAAGGCAATATCTCGTCCCATGTTTTATGCCGGACATCGACATACATGGCGAGCATGTCCGCTATTGTTTTGTTTAGTCGCTCAGTAAGGCCATTAGACTGAGGATGGTAAGCAGTAGTCTTTCGGTGATGTATCTGGCTTAGTTGGAAAACTTCTTCAAGAAGACGCGCTGTAAATGCCTTGCCACGATCAGTAATGACGTATGAAGGGGCGCCATGGCGGAGGACAATCTGCGTCATGAAAAATTGTGCCACTTCGGAGGATGTTGCACGTGGCACCGCCATAGTTTCCGCGTAACGTGTCAGATAATCTGTAGCCACGATAATCCACTTATTGCCAGCTGACGATAGAGGAAAAGGGCCAAGAAAGTCCATACCAATTTGGTCGAATGGTACTAGCGGTGGGGGAATAGGCTGCAGGAAACCCCCTGGCTTCAATGGCGGTGTCTTGCGTCGCTGGCACTCGCGGCAACTCTAACGTATCGATGAACGGTGGCGGTAAGTTTGGGCCAGTAGTAGGCCTGGCGCACTCTGGTAAGAGTGCGTGCAAAGCCCAAGTGTCCAGCGGTGGGTTCATCATGGCAAGTATGAAGGATTTCATCGCGGAGATCTGCAGGGATGACTAGAAGATAGGCTCGGTCACTGTTGCCGGCGCTTTTCTTGTAGAGGATTCCGTCGCGCGTACAGAAGGATGACAAGTTCTTAGCAAACAGTCGAGATACTGTAGAATCGAAACCCTCCAGATGATCGATCACAGTTTTGAGGTCTGGGTCAGCCCGTTGCCGGGCCTTTAAATCAGAGGAACTGATAATGCCAAGAAAATGGGCGTCTTCATCCGTACTGTCATGGGCCAACTCCACGGGTGATCGAGACAGTGTGTCAGCATCTTCATGTTTACGTCCGGATTTATAAACGATAGAGTAATCAAACTCCTGCATACGAAGGCTCCACCGTGCAAGACGTCCTGATGGATCTCGAAGACTAGCTAGCCAACACAAAGCATGATGGTCTGTCACAACTTTAAATTTACGGCCGTAGAGGTAAGGTCGGAATTTCATTGTGGCCCATACGACGGCGAGACACTCCTCTTCAGAAGTTGAATAGTTTGATTCTGCCCGAGAAAGGGTGCGGCTGGCATAAGCGATCACTTTTTCCTCGCCTTGCTGGTGCTGGACCAGAACAGCACCCAGACCGACATTGCTGGCGTCGGTGCGAATTTCGGTGGCAGCGTCCTCATCGAAGTGTGCAAGAACGGGAGGGTTGTGCAGCCGTTGGCGCAGCTCGGTGAATGCCTCCTGCTGCTCGGAAGACCAGACATACGGGACGTCATCGCGTGTCAGGCGCGTCAAAGGTTCTGCAATCTTGGCAAAATCGGCAATGAAACGGCGATAGTACGCGCACAGGCCCAAGAAACGTCGGACTGCTTTCTTCGTGGTAGGGATGGGAAAATTGGCTACAGCGGCTGTTTTATCAGGGTCAGGCCGGACACCGTCAGCGCTAACCACATGACCGAGAAATTTTAGCTGCTGATATCCAAAGTGACATTTTTCCGGTTTGAGTGTCAAATCGGCTGAGCGAAGAGCGTCCAATACCGTTCGCAGCCGCTTAAGATGTTGGTCAAACGTTTCTGAAAACACGACGACGTCGTCCAAATAAACCAAACAGGTTTGCCATTTAAGACCAGCAAGTACCGTGTCCATCATTCTCTGGAACGTCGCTGGCGCTGAACACAGACCGAAAGGCAATACTTTAAATTCATATAAGCCATCGGGTGTCACAAAGGCAGTCTTTTCCCGATCGCGCTCATCCACTTCTATCTGCCAATAACCACTTTTTAAATCAATGGAGGAAAAGAACTTGGCGTTGCGAAGTCGATCGAGTGAATCGTCGATACGGGGCAACGGATATACATCTTTTTTTTTGTGATGTCATTCAGTTTCCTGTAATCAACGCAAAAACGCAGCGTGCCATCCTTCTTCTTAACCAACACGACGGGCGACGACCACGGACTTTTAGACGGCTGAATAACATCATCATTAAGCATTTCCTGGACTTGTGTCCGAATTGCCTCACGTTCTTTGGCCGAAATACGGTACGGCTGCTGTCGAATAGGCCGGGCATCGTCAGACGTTATGATGCGATGCTTGGTGATAGAAGTTTGACGGACTTTCGATGATGAGGCAAAGCACGGGGCGTACTCCAGCAGTAAGGCACGCAGGGCGCGTTGTTGACAGAAAGAAAGGTCACTGCTAACATCGATGCGGTCTAGAACACTGGGAGTATCAATAACGTCAAACGCAAAACATTCAGAAACTTCCTTTAACAGTTCGCCGAAAGCGATGGCAGTAGAGCGATAGAGGTGGCGAGATTCATTCGTGAAGTTCGTGACGAGAAGCTCAGAGTGACCATTATTGAGAATAATTAAGCTTCGAGCTGCACAGATGCCATGAGAAAATAAAAGAGAACGGTTGCTTTCAGCTATTATCGGCCCGTCACGGAGCCCGTCGCACACAACACTCACAAACACGCTGGAGCGGGGAGGCACTGAAACACACTCGGCTGAAACCCGTAGGGCGCACGTACGTTGGCCATCGGTGGGGCTGGCAGCCGCTTTCTCCGTTGAGAACGAGACCGTTCGCTTTCGGAGATCGATGATGGCGCCATATTCCCGCATATTCCCATATACGCACACCGAGAATCAAATCACGAGAACATTCCCGGAGAACGACGCAGCTGACAACGAACGTTGACGTACGAATCTGGATTCTAGCCGTGCACTGTCCAATAGGAGTAATTACATGCCCCCCAGCCGTGCGTATTTGCGTGCTACACCATGGTGTCATAACCTTCCTAAGGGTCGCTGCCAGTTTCCCACTCAAAATCGAAAAGTCTGCTCCGGTATCCACTAAAGCGCTGACATTATGACCACCGATGCACACAGGGATGTCCAGCGAGAGCCGGTCTCGTGAACCAAATGCTGTCGTTTCTGCTCCAAAATCCATATCTGTTCTCATTGGGGGGACTTCTTTGTGCTGACATTTAGCGGCCCCGCCCCCGCAGGTCGCTCTACTCAGTTTTCCCGGTGGGGGCTTGGCGAGCGACCAGGCGGTGCTCGCGGGAAGTTACCAGTTGTTGAAGCGGTTTGCCGACGTGGGGATGGAGACCTGGATTGTCTGCGCGCCATCCGGAGGCTCTCTTGTGCGAGGTTGTCTCCAATGTCACGAAGTAGTTGTCCGAACGTGCGTCTAGTTGCGTTGGTGTAAAAACCCTCCGGTCCGAGTTCCCGATAAGGGCACCACCGGAAAATGTGACCAGGTTCCCCACAGTGGTAGCAAAGGCGGCGGCTCCGAGGGGCCTGCCAGACATCCGTTCGTCGAAAGTTTGATCGCGGTGGCCGCACGTACCGCGTAGGCTGCTGTACAGGAATGTATTGCATTGGCTGCTGGACGGACATGCACTGGGTTGGTGGTAACGTAGACAACGGAGCTTGGACGGGAACTGGGCGTCGGAGAATGTCAGCGTAAGTCGGACGAGAATAATCAGGAACAGGGGTATTTTGAGCTTCAGCAACATGCAGAGATGGCTGCGTGACTTGCTGAATCTCTTCGCGGATCATATGTGCGAGAGAATCACCCCTGGGTTGGAACGTGCCACAAACCTTCTGCAGTTCCTCGCGTACAATCGCACGAATAAGATCTCGGAGCTGTTCAGTATTTCTTACAGCAGCTGTAAGAGGCTCGGCAGCAGTCGTAGCGAGGATTGGGCTGTCGTAGACTGCCGAGCGGCGCTGGTGTAGGATCTTTTCCATGGTGACCGCCTCTGTTAAAAATGAGGCAACTGTAGTTGGTGGGCTACGTACAAGACCAGCAAAAAGCTGTTCTTTAACCCCATGCATGAGGTGGCACAGCTTTCTCTCTTCAGACATGTTGGGATCCGCACGTCGAAATAGTTTTGTCATGTCCTCAACATACATCATGACGGACTCGTTTGGCATCTGTTTTCGAGTTTGTAGAGCACGTTCTGCTCGTTCGCGCTTATCCAGGCTGATATACGCCTCTACGATAAGACGGCGGAACTGAGGCCATGATGTTATTGTGCCTTCTCGGTTCTCATACCATGTCAAAGCATGGTCTTCCATGCAGAAAGTGGCGTTCCGTAGCTTTAAGTTGTCGTCCCACTGATTAAAGGATGCGACTCGTTCGAACTGAGTCAGCCAATCCTCAACGTCTTCATGCGCAGTGCCATGGAACGATTTCGGCACTCGGGGGTTTTGAACGTAAACAGGAGTACCTTGCATGACTGTCGTAGTGCTTTGCGTGGCTGGCCGGAGGCTCGTTGTTGAAGTGGACTCCAAGGGCCCGTGTTCGGGAGGAAGGCCCAGGTTCCTCCGGCTGACGCGATGAACTGGCGTGTCCACAGGCAAAAGCTCGGTGTCGTTGGTTCGCGGAGGGGTGTGCGACATTGAGAGGACAATTACCCAGCGGCTCCACCAAAACTGTCACGAAGACAGGGATTTATGGGTACCGGCAACAAGGGCAGATACACACAGTCAAGAGAGAGGTTCCCGAGAAACGGTAGCCCGAAGACACAAGCTCAAGAGTCCACAGGGGTTAACTAGCCGAAGCGCGCGAGAGTCTCCAACTTCTTTGTCGTTCAAGCGCTACCTCGAACCGTCAGGTGGCAATATATTGACAACGTGCATATATGCTCTTTCTTACTTGGCCATTGCGCATGCTCGTCATATGACAATCTGTCAGTGGTGAAGCTGACTCACGTGAAAGTATAGGAACAGCTGAGGCAGGACGCTTGCCGATAGATATTGTTCGACTGGCATGCTGTCGTCGCCAGATGCTGTGCTGGTACAGGCCGACCTCCGTGGCCTAAAATCGTCTGACGAGGCCGGGTCTGGCGCAAACCCCTGCGGAGCGGTTAGGGGAGTCTCCTTCCTTGCGAGCGTCATGGCACACATGTGGAAGAGTTGATGCAACCGTCGGTCACAGATTAGTGAGTCCTCCAAGCCAGAGTCGTGATAAATTGAGATGTCCTCATGAGACTAAACGGAGCACGGCGATTGGACGGGGAGGTAGAGTGACGCTGTGACCGGGTCCTTGCCTGTGCCACAAAAGGGGCCCGATATCGTGTATCATGACGGCGTCAGGCCCCGGTGGATGGTTGACGGTGGCTATACAGGTATACTACCGGATTAGCGTTGGATGTGCTCTGTCAGCATTTTCTCTTCCTGAGTAACTGATTGGAGAGATTGTCTCTATCGCGCTTTCATAAAACGCTATCCTGGTCATAGGCGCGCGCATAGGGTGGCAGAGAAGGCGCCCCCTCGCCTCCCTCATTCTGTATTGAGCGCGCCAAGTCTCTCCCTTGACCCCATGCCTTTACTCTGCCGCATGTGGTTTATACTGGTGGTCGAGGACACGTGATATATTGTGTTCCAACTGCTTGGTTCCCACCTATAACTCCGGAAAGCCGAGGGCTCAAGGAACTTTTGTGAGAAGTGAGTCGTCGTCGCGTCATTTTCAGTTCGACATCCATGGCGAAGCTTGTTTTATATAAGCTCACAATATCTTGTATCTATCTATAAATTCCATCACATCAAAATAATTTTTCTTTATAACCATTCCTGATCTTTGCGTCACATTTTAAGGAGAGGGTTAACATGGCCGGGTGGGATGGGGGGGACTTAAGTCGCGAAAAAAAAAACTGAGATTAGCCCCGTAAAAAAGATAAAAAAAGCATCTGAGAGAATGAGGCGGTCATATCTGAACAAGTACATATAGCCATAAAATTTTATCTGAATAATCGGGTGAGGCTGATGGGGGTCTGTACACTGTGCAGATAATAAACTATCCCAGCTGTTCCCATTTACAAATGAGCCAGCATTGTGATCTGTATGGCAAATAACAGAGATACTCAGGCTGTTCAACTTAGCTATGCTATACGCATATATGTTCACTGTCCTGAATTCGTTGGCCGCAGTGCAAGCACCGCATCATTCTCCTGCTGCATTCCGAGAAGGAAGCGCCACCCGCTTGTTCTCTACTGCGTCCAATCGAACAGCGCATCATTCAACTCATTATGAAAAAAGAAGAACAAAAACCAAAACAAACCTTTTATTCGTCATCTCTTTCAGCCTTTTCGCTTTCAGAAAATAGCGGGCGCTTGCGCACAGTAGACTTACTGTAATCGTTTTGAATATATTGGTTTGTTTACCTTAGTACTTAGGTTACGCAACATTTCTTGCTTCTAGGTAAAATCTTGGGAATACACAATGATGGCCTGCGTGTTCCGATGGTCCAAATGCGGTGGATACGAGAGATTGAATTGCACCTCATGCCCAGTTCTGATGAAAATACCCGCAAAATCTCTTCAGTATTCAATGTTTCCTCGTTTACTTCTCTAGAATACTGAATGACATACACAACACATTGTGGTTGTGCAAGCGTTATGGTGCACGCCGGGCTATCTTAAGGACGATGGTCGCTTGGCAGAAAAGAAGCGAGAGATACCCGGCTGCGGAGCATCGTAGTGCCAGTAACGCCTCTTGCGAGCAAGACCACTGAAACTCACGACGTTGCGATGAGTTAATTTTAGTGTTAAAGACACTCTTATGATCGTCAAAGCCGAGCGAAAAGTTCTTTGCCTCACTGGTTGCCCTAGAAATTGGGACGCCGGGGCAAGGCCTGACCTATACTGAGAGATACGATGCTCGAACGGACACTGTATAGCAGAAACGTACGCAATTTTGAACTATTGCACCGACTATAAGGCCATCTTCGCGAATTGAAAGCCTAACACGTGCATGAAAGACTTAACGCTTGCCCATACTTTGTCTCATTCTGTCAATTCTAAACCGCCAAGCAAAATCAAGGCAAACTTTACCAAACAGTGCTCGCAGGTTTTATTCGCACGTCTTAATCGACGCTCAATGAGTCGAACTGATAGAACAGGAAGCACAGTGCGGTAAAAAGTAGATAAACCTGCATACATTCCCTCTATATTATAACCTGAATAGAAAGTGGGCAATCATGCTAACTAAAATTTATGTATTGGGAAGACATATACTACCAATACAATTGTAAAACAGCGTGACAAAAAACAACAACAAGAAAACGTGGAGAAAAAAGAAATACACCACTGATGAGCCTGCCCCTCCCTATAGTTGGCATATCACTTCTGTTTGTGTCCCGGGGTGAGTCTTTTTTCGCTTTCTTACATTTTGTGGGGAACGTGAGGGAGAGAGGCTATGCAGAGCTGAATCCGTGGGTAGCCATGGGAGCACTGGGGTGACAGCGAGATTAGTGCATAGCGAGGAGTCATAAAGCTAACACGAGTCACGCTCAAGTAATCAACAGTTCATTTCATGTTTTATTTCCCAGAAAAAAAAAAAAAAGGGAAGAATCAATAACATTATCAGCCTTGTCCTTTGAGTGGAACAGGATGTCGCCCGCAACGGCCTCAGATGTCCCAGGATCTCCTTGAGCACTATCCACGTACTCCTACGAGAAGAAAAGGACAGAGGAGGAGAGAGAAGGAACGAACCGTTATAAAATCATTATGGTTGAATTCGGCGCTACAGTGTAGTTTATGAATATTGATAAGGCGCATAAGTCTTAAAAGATGGGACTTAATGTCGTCACACTGAGCCTAACGTACACCTTATATTAATTATAGATACATCTATACTATAGGGCAGGCGTAAATGGAGTAGGTGTATACTGGCTGCCGAATGCGACTACATTCGCTCACTGCCCTCTCCTGGCTGCACCTACACAAGAATGCTTGCTCAGGAGACGGGCGGTAAGACGTCTCCTTTCGCTAAAGGTTAATAATAATAATAATAATAATAATAATAATAATAATAATAATAATAATAATAATAATAATAATAATAATAATAATAATAATAATAATAATAATAGTAATAATAATAATAATAATAATAATAATAATAATAATAATAATAATAATAATAATAATAATAATAATAATAATAATAATAATAATAATAATAATAATAATAATAATAATAATAATAATGCTTTTATTTTTCCATGGAGGAAAATAGAAAAAGCTAGTATTCAAGCTTGACGGGCTCTCACCTCTCAGACAGAAGATACATAATTTGCATAAGGCATCCAACAAGCGTTTTCTGTTTATCGATACAAGCCGCACAGACATGATAAAAATGAAAGTGATCGCTTAAAGGCTCATCCTGTAGAGAGCTATACCTCGGCCTGTTTTCAGATGCCACTTAAAATATACATGGGGCTGTTCGAGCCCTTGGTTGCCCCTTTAATCGGAGAAGATGAGGCTACTCTTCCCGAAATGCTGCGGAGCCATGTTCATTTCTAGTCTCGAAGTCTGGCCGGGTAATTTAGGTTGGCTTAAAAGCAGCTTCCATTTATAAATGGTTAGTTGTAGTGCAGGCCACGGTACTCTCGAATAGGAGCATTGCCTTAATCGAACTACAAGAGTTAACAATTAGTACATAGCAACACTTTACGCTTTGGACAAGCTAAGCGGTGGCTGTGCAGGAGTGTGCTGCGAAAACGATTTGTTCATGGTCGCAGCACAAAACCAAACTGCTGCGGCCCCTTCGCATAAATATTTTAAAGCGCGATAAATGCGTGCAAGATAGAAAAAAAAAATATGGCAGGATGAAAAACGGGCTGAGGTCGGCAGACAGTCTCTATCAGGGTTAAAAAAACAGTGCACACCTCCCGTTGAGTTCTTTGTTGCCATAGCCGGGAAACACGCTCATTGCTTTTACCATGACCTGTTTGCAAGGGTCTGTCGTGATCATTTCCGTTCCTTGCAGAGGTCTCACCCATTGTACTGGGTCCAAAGGGATAAGGGTTGCTTATATTTAACAGCTGAAAATTATGACAGAAACCGAAAGCTCCTAGTAAGGTAAAAAAAAAAAAAAGCAGCTCTGTGCGAATCCTCCAGACGAAATAGTGCGTATGCATGATGGCTAGTTAAATTGTATGATACATTGTTGATTAAATGTAATCATTTGTTTGGATTTGTTAATAATGCACCATAATATAGACCCTCAAGAGAAACTGTAAGGTTAAGCACCGCTGGAGCGAAATTGGATTCCAATGTTTGGAAAAGTTTAGCAGGTGCCTCTGCCACCCCTCGAGAGGAAGCAGAGAACAGCGACACTCACCTCTGACGCACCAAGTGCCTCCGCAGGGCTTTGGACAGCACTCGAGTCCCCGTAGTGCGCACTGCTGAGGCGTGCACCTAGAGAAAGCGCAGTTGCTGACGACGCCCCGGGTGCTGGGGCAGCGGCCCATCACGGGAGCAGAGACCGCGCACAAAAGCAGCAGTACGGTCAGGGCTGCGACGGCGTTGCACTTCATGCTGGATAATGAGACTGCTATGTTCGGGACCTTTCAGGCTCCGTCGAGTGTTCC